>NW_018743327.1:1837295-1950229 GCF_001683475.1 Chenopodium quinoa
GCGAGTTTATGTACTGCCAGATCAGGACTAATGCCTGGCATTTCATGGACTTCAAATGCAAAGATGTCCTTGTATTCTTTCAACAGGTTGTGAAAGTCGTCACCAAGGTTTCTCAGAGCAGTCGTCCCTACTTTGACTGTTCGGTCAGGATGAGAGTCGTCTAATATCAGATCCGCATGCTCACCAGCCGGCTGAGGGCGGAACTCATCCGGCCGGTCCTCTGCCAATGATTGCTATTTTCTTGCCTTTCTGGCGGACTCTGTCTGGGACGCCTTTCTTTTTCTGTCGCCTGTTTCTTGAACAGGCGCACTTTCCTTGACATTGTCAAGGTCTGTTTTTTCTCCACTTGACCCAGTGGCCATAGCAGTGGGCTTGACATCCGAGAGATAGCACTCTCGGGCCATCCTCTGATCTCCCCTTAGGGAGCCGACTGTTCCATTGTCCCTTTCAAACTTAAGCAGCATAAGTGACGGGATTATAACAGCCTTGGAATTATTCAGGGTTGGTCGACCCAAAATCATGTTGTAGGCCGAGAGTTCCTCTACCACTAGGAACCTGACTACCATGTGTCGTCCTTCCCCTTTTTCGCCCAGGCGGACGGGTAGATCTACTCGTCCCAGTGGGTGGACGACTCCTCCTCCAAAACCTATTAAAGGGTGGGAGGCTGGATGAATGCAGTCCGTCTGATATTTCAGTTTTGACAGACATTTGCTGCTGATGAGATCTGAAGAGCTCCCGGTATCTATGAGGATTCGACCAACTCTCTGGTTGGCCACTTTACATTCAATAACGAGAGGGTCGTCATGCGGCCCCCTTATTCCTCCTAGATCCTCTTCAGTGATGACAATCTCAGGAAATGTATATTTAGACGGCCGTTCTTGGTGAACGGAATTTACATCTAACCGCCTTATATTATCTTTGTTGCCCCTAATAGTGGGGCCGCCTCCTGAGAAGCCGCCTGCAATGGTGTAGACGACTGCATCATCTGTATCGGAACTGTCGGCCTGTTGATTCTTTTTGGCCGACTGCTTTTTTGAGGAAGTATTCCCCGTAGATTTCTTGACATAAGTGTCAAGATCACCTTGATCAGCCAAGCGGTCTAGGTACCGCATGAGACTGATGCAGTCATTGGTGTGATGACCAATGTCATCATGATAAGCACAGATTTTGTCTTGGTTCCGGTTGCTCGCAGAACCCTTCATGGGGAGCGGTTTCTCAATTGAGAGCCGTCCCTTTATTTCTTTTAGGATAAACTGGTTATCCTTGTTAAACACATACTTTGGGGAGTATGGTTTGAATTCCTTTTTCTTTTTCTGGGCCGGCTGTTTAGGGGAATCAGCCGCCCAAACCTCTTTTCTTTTTTCATCCTTGTTGGACGACTGTTTCTGTCGTCCTTCTCTTTTGTCGAACCTCTTCCCGTCCGACTGTTTCATCGTACACAGATCAGTCGCCTGTATATAGGCTTCTGCTTCAATCAAGGCCTCTTGAAGAGTCGCCACCCTTTTTCGAACTAAATCAAATTTGAAGGTAGACCCGTCTTTGAGACCTCTAAAAAAGTCAGTATAAGCTACCTCATCCGGTAACCCCTGAATCTGTATTCTCATCAGGTTGAACCGCCTGATGTAGGAACGAAGCCCCTCTTTCTCACCCTGCTGAATTGTTCCCAAATCAAGGGTCGTTTTCTTCGCAGGGATGTTCATAGCGAAATTGGAGGCAAATAAGTAAGCAAGTGTCCTGAAGCTGTTTACACAACCAGTCGGCAGGTTGCCGAACCATTGCTGTGCAATTCCCTTGAGAGTCGCTGGGAAACACTTGCACCAAGTGGGATCATCCAACCCTTGAAGGTACATCAGGTTGGTGAATGCCATCAGATGGTCTTCTGGGTTAGTAGTGCCGTCATAGGCGCCTACTAGAATATTTTTTACTTTGGCCGGCTGAGCGGCTTCAGTAATTTCCTTGGAGAAGGCCGTCGGCTGTTCACCAAGTCTAAGCAGCCGTAGCTGCCAGTCCATAGGTTGGACGTTTTTTGCTGCAGGTCCACCAAATGGAGGTGGCTGCATAAAATACTGTTGTTGCGGCACAAATGGTAAGTTTGGTACCGCCTGGGTACTATGAAAGTCGGACTGACGGGAGGTGCCGCCTGACTGACTCTCATGGTACGACTGAGTTGGCCTCATCGAGGCATTTCGCAGACTGTCCTGAAAATTTGAAGTAGAAGCCGATTCTGATAATCGGTCACTCTTCTTCTGCTCTAGCAGGTGCCGAGCATCTGTGAACGTTTGCTTTGACCCGTCCGCCTGAATATGACGAACCGGTTTTCTATTTCCCGTAGGATAACGGAGTTTTGTGAAATCAAGAGCAGACGGCTCCCGCTTCTTGAATTTAGGATGGGGAGTCGCCTCTCGCCCTTGAACTGACTTCCTCTTTAGTGAAGTGGAAGGTTTCTTGGCCGACTGCTCTTTGACTGAAGCAGGCGGTTTTTTGTTGATCAACTCTTGGATCTCTCCCTTGAAATCCCTCATAAAGGTCATGAGTTCGTTCCTTGTGATGGGAGCAGACCCATCAGTCGGCTGTTGCCGAGCAAGCGGTGCGCCTGCTGGCTCGCTTCCTGTTTGAAGATACTCCCGTTCCCTCATTTCGGTATGACGGGTACGTCGGGCCCTTAGGGTCCCGTCTGGAGCTGTATGAGTTTCAACTTCAAATTCACTTTCGGTATCATGGTCCGACTGAACTTGAGGGTCGTCTAGGGGACGCCTCTCTTCTGGAGTCGGTACAGACTTGGATGCCATCTCTGAAGTACTCTCCCCACAGACGGCGCCAAATGTTTCGGGGTTTTCTGATGTCCTGCGGGAGAGTTACAATTCCGAGACTGGAACCGGACGCCTGTACCTGCAAAATAACGGAGACTCCTGAGAGCTCCGCCTCCAACGGTCAAGTTAGTACCTGATTAAGGAGTAATCAATACAGAAATTAAAGTAATCAGATCTCTCTAGGTGAGAGTGCTTAGTGTTGGTAATCTGCGTTGTTAGCGAGATTAGCCGGTTGTTAATAAGTCTGTTCTTCTCTGCTTGATCTCTTAATTATTCGGTCCTTTGATTAATGAGGATTAATCAAGTATTTATAGCCTTGGGAAGCGTGCAACTCTCTAGGTTTAAGGTAAACCTAGGGCTGATCGGGCCTCTAGACTGAAATGGGCCTTGATGGCCGGTTGTCCCATTTGGCATGGGTGGACACGTGGCGTGTCTTAAGTGGTCCGTGGAGGACTTATCTGTGATTGACACGTGGCAAGCTCCTGTTGGCCTTCATGAAGGACACGTGGCGGAACCTGGTTGGTCCACTTGTCAGACGGTGATTGGTGGATAAAAATCCCCTAATCAATTACCCTCCCCGTATGAAGATCCTTCACAAAAAAACCATTAGGGTCAAATTCAATAGACACCGAATTATCAGAAGTAAATTTACGAACCGAAATTAAATTTTTGATAATTTATGGTGCAAGAAGACACTACAAGAAAACGGCTTAATTACGACGGAAAAGTTCCGTCGGAAATCATGTTTCCGACGGAATTCCGTCGGAACGTGTCATCATGATATTATTTGTCGGGAAATCGACCTTTTCCGACGGATTTTTAGCATCGGAAGAGGTTTTCAAGGTACGGAAAAGTCCGTCGGAAATTTCCGACGGAATAATTATCGTCGGAAATTTCCGACGAAAATTCTGTCGGAAAATCCTTTAAAAAAACAAAAAAAAAGCCGCACCACCCCCACCACCATCAGCCCCCACCGCTAAACCGCCACCTCCACCGCAACAAATTAAATACAAAAACTCCTCAAATATTCCCCACAACCACCACCGGCCACCTTAAGCGAACCACCACCGACCACCTAAACCAAAACTAACCCAGATCCACCCACCAAAACCCCACCACCCAAACCTAAACCCAAACCCTGACCACCACCTACCACCAAGTTCAGTCGCCACTGCCCACCCAACCACAACCCCAAACCCAGTAGCCCCACCCTCCCACACACTCATACCCCGCCCAACCCTCAAACCCGATCCCAGATCCCCACCCAACCCCCAAACCCGAACCCAGTAGCCCACCCTCCCACACACCCAGATCCCCACCCAACCCCAAACCCTAACCCACTAGCCCATAAAAACCTCCCACACCCAGATACCCACCCACCCCAAAACCTAACCAACCACCGGTCCGCCACCCATCCTTCACGTTCAACAGTAATTAAACCCAAAAATTAAAAAAAAAACACAATACATACAAATTCACAGCCCATAAAATTAACAAAAAAAAAAAAACAAATAAAACCAAGAAAACATACCTATATTACCATTTTTCCTTTGAATTTCACTCGAATATGGTTTCGTACGGTCAAATTCGACCATGAAACCTTTAGATCTAAGGATTTCAAGCTCGAATTTGACCGTAACAACCATTACTTGAAGTTGATGTTCGACATTTGATTGGTAGAGGGGAAAGAAGATGAGGGAAAGAGAAGATGAAAGAGAAGAAGAACTGTAGAGGAGAAAGAAGAGGAAAGATAGAGGAGGAGGAGGAGGAGGAAAGAGAAAGACGACGGAGAAGGAGGAAAGAGAAGGAGGAAAGAGGAGGAGGAAAGAGAAAAGGAGAAGGAGGAAAGAGGAGGAGGAAAGAGAAACGACGAAGGAGGAAAGAGGAGAAGGAAGGAGGAAAGAGAAACGATGCCCACTTATTAGCTTAGGGTTATGAGATATTTTTTTAAAAAATATTATTTTAATGATTCCGACGGAAAAATCCGTCGGAAATCATTAATTTTCCGACGGAATTGAAATCCGTCGGAACTTTCCGACGGATATATAATCCGTCGTAAATTACCTATTTTCCGACGGATTTTAATTCCGTCGGAAATTTTCGACGGATTTTCCGACGGAATTGATGAATTCGTTGGAAATTTCTTACGAAATAGAAATCCGTCGAAAATTTTAGTTTTTCCGACGGATTTACATGTCCGTTAGAAGCAATCCGTCGGAATTCAGCTGATTTCTAGTAGTGAGAACATTGTTAAGTTTAAGGTTTTTGTTTGTAAGGGAGGTATGACCATAACCAATAATTGGAATACGATGTCCATTTCCTACTAAAATGTGATTTTTAGTGCTTAAATTAAAAAGGGGAAGAAGAGTACCGGGATTGTTTGTCATATGAGATGTTGCACCCGAGTCCATGTGCCATCCACTTTCCGGAGTTGAAAGACCCATTGACGAATATGCACTGCCAAGATCAGTTGGGGTCATTGGTGGGCCATATGAAGCCGGGCCCATTGAGTAAGCTTGCTGAGGAGGCCTTGTGAGAACAGGCCTAGGCTGATATGGGCCGGACGTGGGAAAGGGTGCTGGAGGCATGGCCCAAGACTGCTGCTGCCAGGCTTGTTGCTGATTGGGCCACTGCTGCTGTTGTTGGGCCCATTGAGGCTGCCCAATAGAGGTGGGCTGATTTTGCCATTGTTGTTGAGTGTTCTGCTGCTGTTGCGTGTTGGGAGATGCACCCCGACTTGCACCTCCGCGACCTCAGCCTTTGCCACGCCCCTCCCGCCGCCACCGCGACCTTTCCCGGTGGTAGTGGCTCCTTTGCCGGCGGCCGGTTGAGATAGTTGCTGCGGTGAGGAGTCCAATTGCTGTCCCGTTTGTTGTTGAGCAACGAACGAGGCTCGAGGAGGTGAAGAGTCATAGTTGCGCCGAGTTTCCTGCAAAAGAAAACGTGAACGAGCTGTGTTGAACGAAGGCAACGGATCGGTCTGAGCTATCATGGTAGCCACCGTATTAAAATCCGTCTTGTTCAATCACGCAACCAATCGAAGTACCAATTTTTGATCGGAAACCGGTTGGTCGATATTAGCTAATTGTTCAGCGATGCTCTTCAATTGTTGATAGAAAGCAGTAACATTGGCAAAATTTTCAAGATGAAGAGTATTGAATTGATTTTCAAGGTACACTGCCCGAGTACTCTTGTTATCTTGAAAAATATCCTTTATGCAGTCCCAAATCTATTGAGCGGTTGATTTCCCAGCCAGCACTGTGGTAAGAAGATCAAGAGAGATTGTTCCGTAAATCCATTGCTTGACTATGGCGTCTAAGCGAACCCAAAGAGTATCGGAGATATCAGTGGGCTTCGGAATTTTGGGATCGATATGGTCGAGTACGTTATATGCACACGCATGGTTCTCAAACAATTCCACCCAACTGGAATACTGAACATTGGTGTAGTCTAGAGTAATTGGGATAGCATTTTTTATATTGTTGATCGTAAGGGCCGGGTGATATTCATTCACTGGTGGCGGTGGAGGAGTATGTTCGCCATCTTTAGTCATAGCGTGAGGCTAGATGAAAAAGGCAGTGAACGAAGAAGAAGAGGCAGTGTAGTGTAGCGAAAGCAAGAAAGCAAAAAAGGAAAAAAAGGAAAAAATAAGGATCAAAACCTAAAGCTGTGATACCATGTTAGATTTCGGGAAAACTCCTCAATCTGGAGTGTGTACCATTGATCACTTTAAATAATGTTACAAGCTTATCCTAATCACGTTAGGAATATAATAAGATAATTATACAAAAGCTAGTAAGATAAACATACAACTATATACAAATATATCCGACAAATATTAACTAAAGATAATATCTATCAATAACTAATACTAAAATAGTAACCGCTGACATCATCTTATTCAAAAATTTAACACATGTCATGCTGTCTCTAAAAATTTTCCCTCCAAAATTATAAATGATGTCATAAATTTTTTATTTTTTTATTACATTTCGGTAAACTATATTATTATTAATATCAATTTCTGAAAAACAATCTATTTTTTCTGACATTATATTTTTTTTCTTCCTCAAATATTGCTTTCATCATTCAATTTTTCTATGAGCTTTATTTTTTTTTTCTTTTAATATTTGATGTATAATTTGTTTTGAGATTTTTTTGCTTTTAATTTGATATGAAAAAATAAACAAATATAGAAAATTTATTTGTTCAAATCGTGTATCGCACGAGACGTACTAAAGTGAGATAATTTTTGGTGGGATTCGTCCCTCATAAACAATATTACTTATTTTATTTTATTTTAAAATCATTAATTTATTTATAAACTTCATTATTTATTCATTTATTTATTTATCGTGGTTGACTATTGACTTATATATTTTTTTTAAAGGGTTGACTATTGGCTTATATTTATATAGGGACTTCTATATTTTAATTAATACTCAATATTAATTTAAGACCCGAGCATGGCTCGAGCATTATCTAGTTTTATAAAAAAAATTTAGCCATAATGTAAATTTTATTTTGACTTATTGATGCAAGTGTCGATTCGGGTGAATGTTTGGTCGTGTCAAGTTGGGTCATTTCATTTTAAGGCAGATGAGGATGTTAAAGGCTAGGTCAGTTTTTGACTTCTTTATGTAAGTATGTAATAAGGCAAAATTTTCATATGTAAGTACGTACATTATGAGTAGTAATATAACACAATATCAGCTTACCATTATTGTTACTGTTTCAGGAATATGGCCTGAATCTCCAAGTTTTACCGATGAAGGTCTTGGAGAGATACCTCCAAGATGGAAAGGAGCTTGCATGGAAGGATCCGACTTCAAGAAGTCTGATTGTAACAGGTACTTACTCGGAATTTTGTCGCTTGATTCACTTATCTTACTTGCTCAGTTCCGATTTATCACACCCTTTGTTTTTTGCACATAGCTTTAGGTGATCAGGTTGAAGGGTAGTTAATCTGGTTATCAATTGTTTGTAGTTCATCTCGAGACATGCATATATCTATGACTATTTGTATTATCACTTGATTTTCCGGAACAAGGATTAAAGGGCAAAATATGCTGCTATGTGTGCTATCCTAAGTAAACATATTTACTTGTATGTTTTAATATACTTTTCACAGGAAATTAATTGGAGCAAGAAACTACATCCAACAAGGCGGCTTTGGAAAATACAGCAACTCCACAGCCACCAAGTCAAGTGATTCAGCACGTGATCACGACAGCCATGGAACTCATACAGCATCAACTGCAGCAGGAGTCCAAGTTATGAATGCTAGTTATTTTGGATTAGCACAAGGCACGGCAAGAGGTGGTCTACCATCTGCTAGGCTTGCAGTTTACAAGGCCTGCACAATAGACAATTGCTCTGGTTCCACAATATTGAAGGCTATTGATGATGCTGTCAAAGATGGTGTTGACATAATATCAATATCTTTGGGCATGGATTTACTTTTACAAGCGGATTTCTTGAGTGACCCGATAGCCATTGCAGCGTTTCATGCATATCAAATGGGGGTTATGGTGGTATGCTCAGCCGGAAATAGTGGTCCTGACCCATATACTTCAGTGAATACAGCCCCGTGGATATTTACTGTTGCTGCTTCCAATATTGACAGGGATTTAGAATCAACCGTGCTCTTAGGAAACAATGCGAGTTTCAATGTGAGATGACACGTCCGAATACTTATACACCATTGTACTACATTGACTTAGAAAGTTTGGCATTCATGATGATTGATTTCATTTTCTATGTAGGGGTCTGGCATCACGTTGTCAAATCTTACTATCTCTAGCCAGTATCCACTAGCATTCGCAGGAGATATGGCTTCTGCATTCACCCCTTCATCAGAAGCGAGGCAAGTCTTGTTCATTAATTTCCAGAACCAAGTATCCTCAGATTGAAGAGACTCTAAACACACCATTATGCTACAATCATACCCATGTCAGACTTTTGACATAAGTAAAAGGATACTCAAAAACTGATCTTTAGTCTAAAATCATCGAAATTTGTCATGAAGTAGCATTTTCAGACAAGACACATATCAGCATAGTCTATCAGACATGAATTCCCAAGTTAACATACTGTGGATGTAGGAGCTAATAGTATAGTCCTAATATCTCAATATTTAACACTCAAGTTTTCTTGCAGCAACTGCTATCCAGGATCTCTGGATCCTAAGAAAGTGGCTGGGAAAATATTAGTTTGTTTGAACAATTATCCTACTATATCACGGCGGATAAAAATGTTGGAGGTACAAGATGCAGGTGCAAGGGGCTTGTTATACATCAGTAATGTTGAAAAAGGTGTACCATATGATTCAGGTTCTTTCCCATTTATACAAATTGGAGAAGATGATGGAATTCAGATACTGAAGTACATTAATTCTACAAGGTATGTGATTTCATTAAACCTTAAATTGTCTTTGATGCTAGAAATTTTTGTCAAAACGTATCTTAAGGTGAAGTACGAAAATGACTTCCAATGTCCACTACAGGGAACCAACAGCGACAATTTTGTCAACCGTCTCTGTGGAAAAATACAAACCAGCACCAACTGTTGCAGAATTCTCATCAAGAGGTCCTGGCGAATTCACTGAAAATATACTTAAGGTACAAGTTAGTACACTCTTAGACGGTCTTAGTGTTGATAGGTTCACCTAGACACAAAATTATATACTAATAAGTTAGATATCTATTCAATATTCTGTTTCTTATATCATTGCAGCCAGACATTATGGCTCCTGGGGTTGCAATACTTGCAGCAAATATTCTAGAAATTGAACCAGGACAAGAATCTGTTGAAAAAGAGCCGTCGAAATTTGCTATAAAATCCGGAACATCCATGGCTTGTCCTCATGTAACTGGTGCTGCGGCTTTCATTAAGTCCATACACCCTGAATGGACACCTTCCATGATTAAATCAGCTTTGATGACAACAGGTAATACTGCAACAGTGCAACTCCCCATATTTTTACACTGTAAATACTCGAATACATATCCTGCTTGTTTATTACGGAGTACAATACAAGTTATACAGTCATACAGACAAAAACTTACAGCAAAGACATGTTTAACAATAGAGCTTGCAAGTAGATAATCATTACTATATGTTATATAACAATGTTCCAGTGAACTCATAACCTTTCTCATATATCTTACAGCAATTGTTGCTGATAACATCGGGAAAGGTTTAACAAATAGTTCCGGAGACATTGCTAATCCACACGAAACTGGAGCTGGGGAGATAAGTCCAGTAAAAGCCCTTGATCCAGGACTCGTATTCCCAACCACTACAGAGGATTACTTTCATTTCTTATGTTATTGTGGATATAAAGAGAAAGTCCTTCGATCTATGTCAAGCACAAAATTCAGTTGTCCAAAGGATACTTCAGACGCGATAATATCCAACATAAATTATCCATCCATCTCCATAGGTGAACTGAAACGTGATCACGAAAAAAGAGTTACTAGGCATGTTATCAATGTTGGATCATCAAATGCATCATACACCGCCACTGTACAAGATCCAGAAGGCTTAAAGGTAAATATATTTCCAAAGCAGATAGATTTTCACAAGGGTTCTACCACAGCTATATTCAATGTTTCATTCCATGGGAAACAAGCTCAGAAAGGCTATAATTATGGCTCATTAAATTGGTTCGATGGTGTACACAATGTTCGAGTTGTATTTGCTGTAAATATCGTAGATTGATTGAGGAACCACAATCCCACACGCACACCAACAATATAACCAATAATTTATACATTCCTTACAAATGATATATAGGAAAAAGATTCATTCTTTCTGCTAAATGTATAATATATGCTGTAACATGTGTATATTTCATACTTACCTCGATGATTTATCATTTGAATATAGTATAGTGTATGAAGCAGTCTGACATCATTTATCCTACTACATTTGAATGTATTTATTTAAAGGAAAATTTGCGAAAAAAGGTCCATTTAAGTGGATTATCTTGTGAGATCTCCTAACGTGTTTATGGCTCACTCTTGTAACCCTATATATATTTGATCAATGGAATCAATCCAATCTGAGGAGTTTACACAAAATCTAACATGGTATCGTAGCACAGGTTTTGATCAAACCTCGTTTCTGCGATTTTTTTTTTTTTTACTTTTTATTTCTCCTAAACCTAGCTGCCCACCTCCCTTCACCGCACCTCTAGCCGCCCACCATGACCAAGGACGGTGACAATTCATCTTCCTCTTCCCCTGAATATCATCCAGCCTTTGGAGTGAATAACATCAAAACTGTCTTCCCCTTGATTCTTGATCGTGACAAGGTTCAATTTTCCAATTGGGTTGAACTATTCGAATGCCATGCTCATGCTTACAATGTTTTAGATCATATAGACCCCAAAACTTCACGGCCAACAGGTTTATCGGATGATTTATGGAAGAGACTTGATTCGATTGTTAAGAACTGGATTTATGGCACAATCTCTCATGATTTGCTTGAAACGATTTTGTGCAAGGGAGCCACGGCTCAGGAAATTTGGGACAAACTCAAGGCAATTTTTCAAGATAATAAAACAACTGGGGCGGTTTATCTTGAAAATCAATTCAATGCTTTACACCTCTCCAATTTCAATGACATCTCTGCCTATTGTCTTGAGTTGAAGAATTTGAAGGACCAATTAGCCAATGTCAATCAAGCGGTGTCGGAACAAAAGATGGTGATTCGGTTGGTCTCGGGTCTCGTACGTACTGATTTTGACACTGTTGCTGCCATCATACAACAATCGGACCCTCTGCCATCGTTTGAAACGGCTCGATCTCTTCTTCTTCTTGAGGAGTCGAGGCGTGCCAATGATACGAGTGCCCCTGCTTCTTCCTTTGTAGCCCAATCCAGCAATTCGGGCTCCACCAGCACCACCACCGCGCCACCACAACAGCAGCAGCAACCGACAGGCAGGGGTGGCGGCAAAGGTGGTCGCGACAGAGGGTGCGGTCGCGGCCGGGGCAAAGGCCGGGGCCGTGGGCAGCCACAACAGCAGCAGCAGCCCCCACCTCAGCAAGGTGCGCCTATGTGGGGGGCTGCACCGCAACAGCAGTGGCAAGGGGCAGCAGGTCAGCAGGCTCCGCAATGGGGCTACGCTCCCTATCCGCACCCACAACATTGGGCAGCTCCTCGACCTGCCTTCCCTCAGCAGCAGCACCATATGCAGCATCAACAAGCCCACTTCACAGGCCCCCAACAACAACAACAATATAATCAGGGTGCGCAATCGGAGTATGGTGCTACAATGACTCCGACAGAGCTAGGCAACGCATTTGCAACTATGAGCTTGCCAAATTATGACCCATCATGGTACATGGACTCCGGAGCTACTTCCCACATGACCAATCAAGCCGATAAACTCTTACCCCTTTTTAAGTTAAGCACTCATAATTATATTCAAGTGGGAAACGGTCAACGCATTCCAATAACGGGTTATGGTCATTCCACTATTGCTAATAAATCCCTTGCTTTACGTGATGTTTATTAGCTCCACAAATTATCAAAAATTTAATTTATGTTCGAAAATTTACTTCTGATAATTCCGTGTCTATAGAGTTTGACCCTAGTAGTTTTTCTGTGAAGGATCTTCGAACGGGGAGTCTAATAACCAGATGCAATAGTACGGGGGACCTCTATCCTGTGACCACCACTCCGTCAACTTGTCTAGCCACCTCTCTCATAGCCTTGTCTCCATCTACATGGCACAACTGTCTAGGACATCCCGGGGTGCCTACTTTAGATTTACTTAAAAGTTGAAATTTGATTGTTTGTAATAAGGAGCATGACTCCAGTACTTGTGTTGGTTGTCAACTGGGAAAACATATTCGCTTGCCTTTTTATCATTCTAATAGCACTACTCATTCTGCTTTTGACATCATTCATGCCGATTTGTGGACTTCTCCTATTCGTAGTGACAAAGATCACAAATATTATCTAGTGCTTTTAGATGATTTCACTCATTATGTGTGGACTATTTTGCTTGCCTATAAATCTCAAGTGTTTCAAACCTTTCTTAATTTTCGACAATATATTCTTACTCAATTTGAACGTCCTATTAAATCCTTTCAAAGCGATCATGGTCGCGAATTTGATAATGATCCGTTCAAATTATTTTGTGTTAAAAATGGAATGGTTTTTCGCTTTTCATGTCCTAACACATCATCCCAAAATGGCAAAGCCGAAAGAATGATCCGTACGATTAACAATGTTAAGCGTACCCTTCTATTCCATGCTTCCCTTCCACCTTCCATGTGGCATCTTGCTCTTAAAACCGCAACTTGTTTACTAAATATTTTGCCAACAAAAACTCTCAATCAAATCACTCCGGCTCAGGCTCTCTTTGGGGTAGTTCCGTCCTATGATCACCTTCGGGTTTTTGGGTGTCTTTGTTTTCCGAACTTGTCCGCTACTATGTATCACAAACTAGCACCTCGTTCCACACCTTGCGTGTTTTTGGGTTACCCTTCCGACCATAGAGGTTACCATTGTTTGGATCTCAAAACCAACAAAATCATCATCTCTCGTCATGTCACTTTTGATGAGAATACTCTTCCATACCGCAACATTTCTATGTTTCGCCAATCTGATTATGATTTTTTGTCCTCCGATGATCCTTCTCCGTATTTTTTGCATCACCCTTCATTGCGTTAGTTTGATGCAACAACATCCCAAAAACACACCCCCTAACCCCGGACAACCTAGTCCGCAGGCAGGCCGCGGCATTCTGCCTCACACTGCAGCCTACCCGCGGACCAGCCTGCTTGGCCCTGCTACCCCGCAATCTGCTGGCCAGGCAGAGCTTCCAGCCACCGCAGCTGCTTCGCATAGCCCCACACCGAGCCAGACAGTGCATCTAGGCAGCCCAGCCACGCCTTCTGCTGGCTCGGGTAGTGCTGCTGCACCACACAGCCTAGCCACGCGCACTGCTGGCTCGGCCTCCCCTACCTACACACCTCCCCCACTTCGTGGCTGCACCCCTATCACAACAACTCGTCCACCTCCCTCTCCTCAAATGCAAACACGTTCCAAACATGACATATTTAAACCGAACCCAAAATTCGGCCTTTCCATTACCCCCCGAGTCATCCAATAACCCGCTCCTCGCTCCCTAAGAATCACAAACAAGCCCTTTCCGACCCTAATTGGAATTCTGCGATGCATGATGAATATAGTGCTTTAATTAATACGAGGACATGGGAATTGGTTCCTAGGCCTACGGGGGTGAATATTGTTAATTGTATGTGGCTTTTTCGTCATAAATTGAATTCTAATGGTGATTTGGAACGACACAAAGCTCGTCTTGTTTGTAATGGAAAATCATAGGTTGAAGGAGTGGATTGTGATGAAACTTTCATTCCAGTTGTGAAATCGGCCACTATTCGCACGGTGTTAAGCTTGGCTATGACTCGTAAGTGGGCTATTCATCAACTTGATGTTAAAAATGCTTTTTTACATGTTGATTTGAAAGAGTGTGTGTATATGCATCAACCCCCCGGTTTTGTTGACAAGAGATTTCCAGGCTATGTTTGCAGACTCCTTAAGGCTCTCTGTGGTCTAAAACAAGCCCCCAGGGCTTGGTATCAATGATTTGCTAACTTTCTCTTGCAGATGGGGTTTGTCATTTCTAAGAGTGACAATTCTTTATTCATTTTCCGACACAGGAATGATGTGGCATACCTTCTATTATATGTTGATGATATTGTGTTGGTCACATCCTCGGATTTGTTACGTGAGCGAATCATCTCTCACCTGCGTACAGGATTTCCAATGACTGATTTAGGTCCTCTGAATTTTTTTCTGGGCATTGCTGTCACTCGTACTCCATCATACTTGTTTTTATCACAGCAGAAATATGCGCAGGAAATTTTAGAGCGCGCAGGCATGGCTAGTTGTAAATCTGCGACGACTCCAGTGGAGAGCTAGACAGAACCTAAATTTCATGATCCAGCACTATATCGCAGTCTTGCAGGTGCTCTTCAGTATTCGACTTTCACTCGCCCTAACATTGTTTATGCAGTTCAGCAGGTTTGCTTATTCATGCATGACCCTAGAGAGGCTCACTATGATGCATTGAAGCGCATCCTGCGTTATATTCAGGGCTCCATTAATCACGGGTTATACTTATATCCTTCATCATCCTCGCAATCGATTACTTATACTGGTGCAAATTGGGGCGGGTGTCCTGACACTCGTTTGGTCGACCTCAGGGTATTGTTAATTTCTAGGTGACAATCTCATTTCTTGGTCTTCTAAGCGTCAACCTACTCTTTCTAAATCAAGTGCAGAGGCAGAATATCGTGGCGTAGCAAATGTTGTTGCCGAGGCATGTTTGCTTCGTAATCTTCTTTTGGAGTTACATTGTCCTCTTAGAAAGGCCACCGTTGTTTATTGTGATAATGTCAGTTCCATTTATTTATCTCATAACCCCGTACAGCACCAACGCACCAAGCACATCGAAATGGACATTCATTTCGTTCGAGAAAAGGTGGCGTTGGGGCATGTACGGGTCCTGCACGTTCCTTCACGTTATCAATTTGCTGACATCTTCACGAAAGGCCTACCTCGACAACTATTTCTGGAATTTCGGTCCAATCTCAGCGTACGTCCTCCTCCCGCTAAGACTGCGGGGGTGTGATAGAATATGATAAATATTCTCGATATTATTTTGTATAGAAGGATATATATAGTTTGTTAATATTCTGTAATTATCTTGTGAGATCTCCTAACGTGTTTAGGGCTCACTCTTGTAACCCTATATATATTTGATCAATGGAATCACTCCAATCTGAGGAGTTTACACAAAATCTAACACTTTTTATAAAAAAAAAGGTGGCACAAAAGGTCCTTATATCCCATTTGGGTTGTTGAGAGGGTCCGTTGACCAAACTCCGGCGTTGACTAGAATTTTTCCGCCCAAATAAAGTCGTGACAACTTAAGTACCTCTTTTTTTTAACTTTTCCCTCCTTTTCCCTCTTTTCCCCTCGATTTCACCCTTTTTCCCCCTTATGAAACCCTAATTTCAGACCCAAAGTAATCACAAATCTTGAATTCTTATCCTTGAAATTACTTTGTGATTACTTTGGGTCTGAAATTAGGGTTTCAAAAGGGGGAAATCGAGGGAAAAAAGAGAAAAGGAAAAAAAAAAGGTAACTAAAGTTGTCACGTGCTATGCAAGTGACTTTATTTGGTCGGAAAAATTCTAGTCAACGCCGGAGTTTAGTCAACGGACCCTCTCTACAACCTAAATGGGATATAAGGATATTTTGTGCTTACTAATCTTTATTTTTATTTTTAATTTTTTATAGAAGGACCTTCCTCACAAAGTCGACCATTTAAAAGGACTTTCCTCGCAAATTTTCCTTATTTAAATTAAAGTGATAGCGCAGTTCATATTATTGTGAGGGAGTCCTACTTTATCTCCTTGATGAACATCGTTAGATTTGGGGATAAAAATGGTTAGCGGTTTTACACACTTTTACTCTAAGATAGACACTTTTAGAAACAAGCGTCATGGATATAATGAAGGTAATCTATGTGAGAAAACAACATTACAACTACTAGCACACAAAGGCCAGGGTTGCCCCACAATACAATTGTACTCAATATAAGCAATTTATTTGTTTTGGAGGAAAACTCTATGTCCCACAATGGTGGGATAAGGAAGATTTTACTTATTTTATATATTGGAACTTTGGAAGAAAAGGGTTTAGTTGTCCTGCACTGGTGGAGGAAGAAAGTTTTACTTGGTTTTTATATGAGGGTTTAATGTTAGTTGTTTAAAGTGTTTTCCTACCGCTCTGATCCTTCTCCGGCCCCTAGGGCGAATTTTGCTTTTAAGATAGTGTTCTTAACACGTCACAACATTATTGCCGATATACATAGATGATACATTAAACAATTTGGCCCACATTTCAATCTTTATTTTCCGATTTTACAATATATCTACCGACAATTGGTGTTGTTATGAAAAATCATCTAGGTATCAAAATACCCCGTCAATCTTTTAACCATGGTTTCTCTATCCTTTGTGTTTTTTATTTTATTTTATTTTATTTTATTTTATTTTTTATATTTGTTGATAGAGGTTAAATAAAGAGTCTTATTGGGACGAAATCCTTATTGGTCAACTAGCTAGGCATGGGTTATTCGACATTTTGGCAATGTCACCACTCGTCATATCTATCACAAATCTAACCATATAACAGCTTATGTAACAGTTTTAAACCAATGCATGCAAACTCACAAAGATATCGATTCTTTTACAAAAAGTAATTTTTTTTTTCCACATAGGTTAGGTTTTAATCTTGATATAGAAGACCTATAATTTATAACTCCTCTGCTCCTCTCTATGACTCTACATATAATAAAAGAGAAATTATCTTATTGGTTTAAATATCAGTAAGTTTTACCGTGCTCATCATTTAACTTCAATTTGATAGAAATTTAAATATATATGCCATTTGTGCTGCTGAAGTTTTTCTTTATACTGTTTTTAAAATTTATTCTCCCCTTGACTGACTCATAAAGGAAAGTAAATCACATTCTCGTTACACGTGATTTTGGCTACGTAATACCATTGACATCATTTGTTAAAATTTACATGATTTGGCAACTTCAAGCTTTCACCATTAATCACTCTTAACATTCTTAGTTGTTACTCCCCCGTTTAATAATGCTAGTCTCGTATATTATTTTAGCCATTTTAAAAAAATCTACCCATATTAAATATATAACATTTTTAACTTAATTTTTTTTGGAATTGGTTGGTTGTGGATTGATGACAATAGTCTATGTAAGAAAATCTTTACCTTGAATTATACTATTATGAATTATGCTTTCCTAAAGAAAAAAAAAATCAAAAAACTTAAGGTAAACTTATTATGAATTATATTGTACTTTCATGTTAGATTTTAAATATTCTTCTTTTTTTGTTATATGTAATTGATTCCACATGGACTAACATTATGAAATGGAGGGACTGCTAATTTTTACATAGTACAACCATTCTTGAAATTTCGACAAACTTTATATGTAGTGTATTTTCAAGGTTGTTTTTTTTTTTTTATAGAATTTCACTAAATTTCATTTCATTCCATTTATGTCAAACTCTGTATATAGCCTCACCCCTTGGTTTAGCCTATGCACTGTTTGAAAGCTTTTTTACTCATTTCTTACACTATATGTTCATAATTTTAGAGCTAATAATGGACATGATCAATACATAATTTTAGAGCTAATAAAAGGAGTATGTACATTAATTCGTACAATATTGATTTGGATAATACTCGATTATTCATGTTATCATTACTATGTATAGTGAACTAGAATGCAGAATTTAAGATTCTTTTTGTAGCTTGGGAAAAGAAGCAAGGAATGAAATATTTCTTTTTTGTCTGTTCTTGTAACTTTAATATGTCTTCTTAACTGATTAAAGAAAATTTGTGTGCAAAAGAGCAGCAAATGTGATATAGAATCAAGTAAAGTAGCAAATAAATAAACCTAGAACTTAGTTTATGCCTTTTACAATGCTTTTATCTTACGATTAATTTATCATTGTCTTACCCAATCACATAACAACATCAATTATTCAATGTTTAGGATTAAATTTAGATTATTGTGTTTAATTATGGATTAGAAAGTGTAACTTTTAGTAGCATCTCAGGATTAACTTATTTAGATTCAATGTTATCAAATTAATTTGCTTCATTATTGCAAAAAGAGGCCGAAATCCTTAGACTTCACAAAGTAAGCTCTACCTTCGACATTGTATTATTAATAATAAACCAGTAAGCTGGACTTTAATGGTCAAAACATAAAAATTTCGATCATACACTGGTTGATATTATATTGGGTAATGGTGTTTTTTTTTTTTTTTTCTCTAATGATGATTTAAATTGTCACGGATTATATGCCATTGGTTTAATTTGTAGCAAGGGTCATTTTCGAGAATGGTTTCCTATTAAGGCTACATCCAATATTCTTGTTGAGATCTTATTCAAGTAACTCAGAACAAACCTACAGCAAAAGAAAGTGAAAGCTAAAAATGAATGGGACCTTTAATACAAGGCTTCCACTTAACTACACAAGTTTGATAATGTTTATCAATGGAAGTAAGGAAGTTGATTCAGATCGCTTTATTCCTTTTCGAATGCTATATAAAGGGTCAATAACATTACCATGAAACACACAACTTTACCCTGATTTATTCTATTTCAAACACAAAAGAAAAGGGTACCGCGCTTTTTAAGCACTATGGCAAACAACCCTCTGACCTCCAATCTTTCAACTCCACTGTCTTCTTCCTTGACACCAGCGTCAAGGACTGCTGCTGCTGCTGATCAGCGAGGCATGTACTTGCCTTCTGATGATGCTAGATCACAACTGCCAAGGGGTGTTGCTGATCAGCGAGGCTTGTACTTGCCTTCTGATGATGCTAGGTCACAACTGCCTAGGGGTGCTGCTGCTGCTGATCCGCGAGGCATGTACTTGCCATCTGATGACCGAAGGTCAATGGTAGCACCACCAAGAGGTACTGAACGTGTTGGCAAGTCACCATTGCCTTATGATGATGGCAGCAGGCTTCCTTTAACAGCATATGATCAGGGAGGCCGGCTACCTTTATCATCGAAAGGTAATGACCTTGGCCTGGCCCTTGTGCCATCTGATAGCCTCGGAAGACCTCTGCTACCAAGAGGTACTGAGCATGGAATGCGTTATCCATCTGATCGTCATGAGCCCTTGGGGCTACTACCGAGGGGTACTGAACGAGGAGGCATTTTTCTGACATCTGATGATCATTCTCTCGTCAGACAGGTTGAGCAGCTGCATTTTCCTGATGCTCGAAACGTTGATGTCAGGCCACTACTCCGTCTTGTTGAGGATATCATTGACCGATCCACTCAAGCTATTGAAGGGGAATCACTGGTATGGTGATTAAATTACTTGTATTATTCAATCTAAATTGTAGACTACAATATTTCCTATTTTTACTAAAAACTCTGTTTTGATCTTTGCAGCAGGGTACTATTATCTCAAAGAGAGAGGCTTCCTTGGAAGGTAAATATACCCTGAATGGTCTGCAAGAAGTTCCCGAATTACCACTTATCGTCGAACGAATTTCCTGTGAGGTAATTGCATATCAGCACTACATTTTACTTATGTCATTACACTAAGCTAAATAGCTCAATAAGTTATCTATACCTCAGATTTTAGAGTTAATCGAGATATGTGTACAAAATTATACAGCATTTGACAGTTTATATTTTATATACCTGATGCAGATGACCTGCAAGGTGCTAAGTGGTGTTGATGCACACAATACCACCCTCGCGGTGCTTGATATGTTGCAGCACTTTTCTTGGGAAGCCAAGGTAGTGCTGACACTAGCAGCATTTGCATTGACATACGGAGACTTTTGGCTTCTTGTTCAAATTTACTCTACAAATGCCCTGGGGAAAGCCATGGCGCTTATCAAGCGATTGCCAATGGTTATGGAAAAAGGAGGAGCATTTAGGCATCAGTTCGATGCAACTAATAATCTTATAAAAGCTATGCTTGAAACAACCAGGTGCATTGTAGAGTTTGGAGAATTGCCTTCAACATATATCTCACCTGAGGATCCGGAAGTCAAGGCTGCAATTCATCATTTTCCAATTGCTGTTTATTGGATTGTCAGAAGTGCTGTTGCTGCTGCTACGCACATTACAACTTTGTCTAGCAGGGGACTCGAGTAAGTAAACTGACCACAAGTTAATTATATTCATATTAAGTTTAAGCAAGATTGAATAAATTCATTACAAGAAATAATAATTTTGTTTTCATGGAATTATCAGACATGGAGCAGCTACTTCTGAGTCATGGGAGCTCTCCAACTGGGCTCACAAGCTTAAAACCATTAGCGAACATCTCAGGGAAACACTGTCTAGGCTGTATCAGCTCATAGGTTCGTGAACATTACCTTCATTACAATGCTTTCATGCAACTTGAGTCTTAAAAATAGCGCGACAATATAAGTAGTATACATTGTAATGTAAGCATGTTACTAAAGCTCTAACTGAGGATACTAAAATTTCATACAGGGGAGAAGAGGGACATTGATGCTTATAATATGATAAGAAAAATTATCTACGATACAATTCATGTTGACAACATGAAAGTCTTAAATGTCCTCATCTATGCCCAAAATGAGGAGCCCCAACTGTATGATGGTCCATCAAAGAAAAGGGTAAGTGATCGTTTTAATTGTCAGCTCCTATCAGTGATCATAATAATTTATATATATGAATTTCTTTAATTTGATTTGTGATGATACGAGTTTGTTGGCTTCTCTGGACAATTCTCAGGTCCATCTTGAAGTGTTAAGGAGGAAAAATGTGCTGCTTCTCATATCAGACCTGGACATCACTCAAGAAGAGCTGTTTATGCTTGAGCAAAGCTACACGGATTCAAAGGTGCACTCATACGACATTGTTTGGATCCCGGTGGTAGATAATCCACACCAGTGGACAGATGCTATGCACGCTAAGTTTGAGAACTTGAAGATTTCGATGCCCTGGTACTCCGTTCACCATCCTTCAATGATTGGAAGTGCAGTCATCAAGTTCATCAGAGAAGATTGGCACTTTCGGGGTAGGCCTATCCTTGTGGTGTTGGATCCTCTTGGGAAAGTTGTTAGCCCAAATGCTATCCACATGATGTGGATTTGGCAAAGCCAAGCTTTCCCCTTTACAAGCGTAAAGGAGGAGAGTCTTTGGGAGCAGGAGACTTGGAGGCTTGAGCTCTTGGTTAATGGCATCGATTCAAAGATTTTGGACTGGGTAAATACACTTAACATTCTTCTACTTAGTTTGGCTTCTAAATGAACAATCATGTTTTGCATTGTTTTTTGTTTACGATTTTCTGATTTTTTGAAAACAAAAATAGGAAACAAGAAGAATAATCATGATTTGAATAATTTTTACCAATTTTAAAATCATTATATGACATATATCATATGATTGAAAAACAAAAAATTTAAAAAACAGAAAACCACAACAATACCAAAACAAAGCAATAACAAAAGTTGTTTGTTTTTTAACCCTTACATGTTTAGTAATTAAGTTATTGTGCTCACATTTGTTTTTGTTTCTATCAAATAAAGTTTGGACTTAAGAGTGTTTTGATTTGTGTGAACAGATTCGAGAAGATAAGTACATCTTTGTGTACGGAGGGGATGATCTAGAATGGATCCGTAAGTTCACAAGGGAGGCACACGCAGTTGCACGAGCTTTGCAAGTTTCAGTGGAGATGGTGTACGTGGGAAGAAGCCACAACAAAGAGCTAGTTCGAAGGGTAACTGAAGCTATAATGACTGAACAACTGAGCCATTGTTGGCAAGACCCAACATTTGTTTGGTACTTCTGGACAAGGATCGAGTGCATGATATACTCGAAGATACAGCTAGGGAAAGTCCATGACCACGGTGATAACATACTTCAAGAGGTTGAAAGGCTACACAGCCATGATAAGTCCCACGGCGGGTGGGCTATTCTTGCTAAAGGGTCAAAAATCATAGTCCATGGACATGGAAAACTTACCCTGGTTACCCTGCAAGAGCTCGAGCTCTGGAAGAAGAAAGCTGAAGATGAGGGATTCCATTTAGGATATGCATACCATTATAACGAACTCCATCGAAAGGAATTTCCGTGCCATAAGATTGAATTTCCATCTAATGTCAAGGTTCCTAAGAGTATGCTCTGCCCTGACTGTCGTCGCCACATGAAAAGCTACCACTCCTTCATCTGTTGCCATGAGGACTACGGCGTTTTTGGATCGGAGTTTGTTCCTGGTCTTACGTACGAGGGTTGAATTGAGGCCTAATGAAGCTAAGCCATCTTACTAATAGTTTTGTGTGATTTTGGCGTGCTGCCAATCTAAAAATATATGTTTATTTCCAATAATATAACTATATAAGCATGTGTTATGGCAACTAAGTAATGTGTTAAATAATTTCTTCAAGGCTATTGAGAGGGAATGATGATTTGTAACTCAGCCAATTAGTGGTTGAAATATTTGTCTTGTTCGACAAATGTTATTACTTATACAATAAAACTATATGAAATCGTTGTTTCAATGTTTGTCATATTATTATCATACGAAGTATTAGCTTCTGATTTTTTCTGATAATGATGTATTTTTCTTCTGCTAAGGTGATTTTTCATGCACTTTAGGGTTTATCTTGTTCTGAAAAATAATACTCATGATGACTAAGGTAATTAGTGAAAGAATAACGGTTCTTTAAAAAAAATACATAGCTAAAATAGCAATTGTTTGTAGCTTTCTACCAATTGTAGCTGGGAAGAATTGGAAGGTATATTAGATAGATGTACACAATGCTTTTCATTCGGAGATTTAGATGAAGAAATATACATGAAAATGCCTCCTTGGTTTTAAAATTTTTTATTCTAACACAGTTTGCAAAATGAGAAAATTATTTTATGGTCTGAAACAAGTGTCCCGATGCTTAGTTTGAAAAATTATCAACAAGTCTAAAACTTTGAAAAGATATTGGTTTAAACAATCATATTCCGATAATTCCTTGTAAATTCTTTTAAAGGGTGCGTTACAGTTAATGTCAATGATATCAATATTGCAAGGAATAATAAGTGTTTGGGTCGAATTAAGCCTAATTGGGCCCGGTCCATAAATGATTCAATCCAAGTCAAGATCAAGACCCAAGCTTCAAATCCTGCCAAGTCAAGCTCAAGTCAACAGCCCAAGTCATCATGGTCAGCCCATATGATTCAAAGCCCATCTCTTCTCCTTGTTATGCTAAGGTATAAAAGCTTTCAATCACATCATTTATCATTCATTCACATTCAAGCCTCAAGCAATTAATACTCTTGCATAACTTTCTCTCTCTAAACACTGTTTAACTTCGGCATCGGAGGGGCCTTCCTCGGCACAACCCCCGAGACTAGTTTACGTGTGTTTGCTGTGCAAGAAACCCTCGCCCCAGCATCTCTTGGACCGAGACAGTCTTCAGCCACCACTCAGGACTTTCGACAAGGTCCCATTGTTTACACCCGAAACAATAAGTTTGCTTTGGAGTGTTTTAAAGTATATTTGTGTGACAAGGCCGATTTAGAGATTTTGGAAACCCAGAGCGAATGAACTAATATATTGGGGCCCAATAAACTAATATATATATATATATTTTGAAAAATGCATAACTATAATTTTGTTTTATGTGTAAATAAATATTCTTTTTTATTATGAGTACTTTGAATAAACAGTCGAATTTAATTAATTCTCTATTTAGAAAGAGAACTTTATACTATCTCCGTTACTTATTATGTGCAACAAAGGGGTTATTTATGAGACATAAAATATTCCTTTGTTGCACATAATAAGAAACGGAGGTAGTAATAAAAATCCAATCACATACAAATAAAAATAATATTCTAAAATATACATATTTTACCTCCATAAATTACTAAAAATTCTTGACACTTTGGAGTGTGTGTCTAAAGTTGGTAAACATTATTTACCATAAATTCTAATTATTATATACATTAAAGCATAAATATGTGAAATCTTGTTAAATTGTTTCTATTTATATTTTTCAAATTTCGAATTTTATTAATTTTACCACATATAAAATTAGATATATTAATGGTTTGATTTTTGCTAGAATCTGTGTAAATAGCAAGTGTACAATACTTTTAGAAACAAAGGCATGTCTTGTCATAAAAAAAAAAAAAAGGTATGTAGTATATCATTATTAAAAAAGAATATAACACAGTAATTTATGAAATACAAGAAATCGTTCACTATATGTAGACACATTAATGAGAGTGAAATAGCTTAACACTCAAGTGGTTAGAGCTTTCCTCCCGATTCCAGAAGATCCTGAGATCGATTCTCACCCCGCCCTTGTGGCTATATCTAAACACCAAAAAAAAATGTAGATACATTAATAAATAAAAAAATTTATTGAAAATCTTTTATGAGCACCTTTGCCATTTTATTATAGTACCAATATTTTGGGTGCAACTATATTAAAAATAAAAGAAGAAAGTTAAATATACTAGCTACGATAGTAAAAAAAAATAACTTACCAAATTAGTATATGAATAGAACTACAACTAATTTTATGGATTAAGTTTTAAAGTTCAAATATTTAGAAAATTTATTGTATTTTGTATCCAATTTTTTATGGGTCTTATTTGGAGATAGGTTTAAAGTAATGAATAGAGTAAAAAGAATTTGAAAAAAATATGAGGGTGTTCGAGAAGCTTTGAACCCCCGACATTAGGGGGAGAGATCTTGGTTTTCAAAAAATACATGAATCATTTAGGGCTTGTTTGGTTTACCTGATTTTTACTTATTCAATCTTATCTGATCTAGTCTGATCTGATTTGATCTGATCTGGTCTGATCCGATTGGATCTGATTCGATTGTCTGATTTGACTAAACTCTGACCTCAAATGTACGATAATCTGTAAGGAAAAATAATATCAAGTGCGATCTAGTTAGATTCGTAATAATGTGTATTTTTTTAATTAATATGTAATTTTCATAATTTTTTTAATTACAAAATTAAAGATATTTAGCGATAAAAAAATGCATGTAAAACGATGATCTAATCTGAACTTATTTTTTCATTTGATGTGAAACTTGTTTTTTCTGAAATAAGTAAAAATAAGGTGAATTAAACAATACAAACTAGATTAGCCTCGTGCGATGCATGGTTTTAACAAATCAAATTGTAGTGTTGAACTCGCAAATACTTTAAAATAATCTTCCCGTTAGATAACTAATTAATATACTTCCTTTTTTTTAGTTGACACCTTTCTATTATCACGCTTGCCAATGCTTGTTTTCAACGATTAATAGCTCTAATTATCAACATTATAAAATTATTAAATGTGGATATTAATATAAAATATACATTGAAACGATTCAAACAAGTTCCCACCTGAATATGTTTATCTTATCTATAAACCACAAAAGCGAATCAAAGTATGTTATATGAATAGTATAATTGTACTCAAACGGTGTCAACTAAAAAAAAGGAGGAAGTATTACTTAAAATAGTGTTAAGTTTGTAATGCATGACAATGTCAATCGAGTAGTTAATGTTAATTTTACTTAATATTTTCACATTTTTGCCATAGATAAAATCCTATGTTGTTAAGTGATACTCTCTCCGTGTTTAAATACTTGCTCAATTTCTCCATGCACGGAGTTTAAGGAGAAATTGGACAAAGTAATAAAATATGGAGGTAGTGGGGTAAGTGAAAGAATAAAAAATTGTAAAAAAAAAAAGTGTGGAGAGAATTGGAGGAGAGAGAATATGAAATTTATAAAATATGATTCATGGTGGGTCCACTAGGTGGGAGAAATTAATTAAATATTGCAAAAACATTCCAAATAAGGAAATGGAGCAAGTATGAAAAAGGAAAGTGGAACAAGTATTCAAAAACGAAGAGACTAATAATACAATCAATGCTTTCAATATGATTGACCTGTAGTGGCCTAAAAAAAATATAATTGACATGTAGTGGCCTACTTAAAATTAAATGAAACAACACCCAAATTCTCAAATACAGAGATCCGTAAAAAAAAAAAAAATACATAGAAATACTACAAAGCTCCATTATTTATCAATCTTTAAAAGGGAAAAAAAGTATCATCAACAACACGTTCTATAGTATGTCAAAATATTAAGCTTAATGATTTTTTTTTTTTAAAAAAAAAACAAAATTTTTGTATTAAGAAAATATTTTCATTTGAAAAAAAAAAATTAAAATTCTTATATTAAGAAGCAACCCCAACAATATGATTAATCATTTAAAAGCAAACCAATCATTAATATGAATTCTAAGTATAATATTTAAATTTCTGAACATACAATATGCTCTAAATAATATAACATTGGTGGACATTAATATATTAAAGGAAGAAGAGTAGAACAAAAAAAAATGATCGTAGGTTATAAGGAAAAAAGATGATCTTCATCAATGGTGGTCGCAAGTGTAGCCACAATCAATATTACCACCTTTATCAATCGGAATTCGAAACTTCCCAAAAGCCTCGATATTATGACCTTTAGAATAAGTTTGACAAAAGAAAGACGACAATCCCATGATATTGACATACAAACATCATTAGATTTGTTTCAGCCAATTTGAATAAATAATTTAAATTACAACAGTAAAACCCAAAGAAGAAGGATTAATGGAATTGGAGAGATGATTAGTGAAAGTTTAACTAAGGGAGATATATTAGTAGATGTTAATAATAAATTAATGGAATTGGAGAGAGAATTTCAGAGCATTGGATTCACATTAATGAATTCAAACAAACAATCAAATTGAATTGAAAATGTATTTGTAAATTTCTTAAAACTTTTGGAAGTTTAAACATTGGTATAAAGGAATTGAGGAAAGGGAATGATAGATATTTTAAATCAAAAGAAAGGATAAGTAGAAAAACAACTATCCATTAATATCCCTACCTTTTAGAAATACAGTAGTCAGTTTATTTTTATTAATTTAAATTATTGATTTATGTAAAATGTATAGTAGCTATGGATAAATACAAAAACAATTGTACCAAGTCATATCTCATTATTTTAGGAAATAATAGTTTACTAAACTATCACTTAATATATTTTTTTTCTAAAAATAAGCCATACACTTTTGTGCGGAATTTTTTTTTTATAATAAGTTGACACGTGTACAAGTTTGGGCGAAAGATGACGTAAACAGTTGCTACTTTAGCATTATTTATAGATTTTTCTATGCACCCTGGTCCATCTAGAATAGATGGATCACCTACCAAATGGAACATATATATATTGAATGAAATGCAGCTACTCTTCTTATTCTTTTCATAATTCTGTTTATCTCTTTTACCTCTTTAAATTTCAATCATGATTTTAATTCATTGTTTTATTGTCATACTCGTTTAGGACCTGTGCCATGCACGATAAGTCTAAAATTTAACAAACTCTAAAAAACAAAAACAACTAATTTTTTTTTTGACAAAGGCCACTACAAAACAAACAAACTAACAACAACTAATGAAAAGACCAACAAAGGAAACGCCGCTCACGAGCACGGACGACCAACCAGTGCGCAGGGACAACCCATTCCAGAGGCACTTTACAAAGCTGGAAAGAAGAGAACTTAAGCAGAATCTCCTGAATCTCATGAAACAGCCACCAACAAGAAATATCTACGGATGCGGGACAACGAAACAAAGAGACCAATTGAGCACAATCTGTATATAGTAGGATCCAAAGATAGCCATGTCGAGCAGCCATGCGAAGAGCCCAGGTACAAGCCTGAAGCTTGGCTTGGAGAGCACTGGCCACACGACTTTCCCTAGCACCGCCAGCAATGACGGTAGCCGACGAGACTCGTCGAAGAACCCAAGTTGCTCCTACATCATTATCATCACATAGCCAGGCTCCATAAAAAAGGAGACATTGGTTAAGCAGATCTGATGTATTCCCTCGTAGACACTGACAATCCGACTCTCTTCTCATAGATAAAGGCCGTTTTCCTAAGGAAAGAGAATGCTGCTGAAAGCCTTGAGCTAGAATTGCCCGTGCAGTCCATTCTTGAGAAAGATGAAGGATCAAGGAAGGAGACCACACAGCCTGCCATTTAGAGAAAGAACAGTTGGAGCCCAAAGGAGTCTAACATAGGGACAATCTCTAAACATATGAGAAGTTATTTTAGAATCCGTACGACAGAAGATACAGAGCGGGTCCACTAGGATACCCTTGGAAAGAAACGAAACCAGAACCGGTAAAGCATTATGAAGAAGTTTCCAACAGAGGAGCTTAAATCGGTGAAGCAGCAGGACACCCTAGAAGCCTTTCCACCACTGATCAGAAGTCGGGGTACTAGCCATCGAATCTATCGATTGCTGCACTAAGAGGGAGTAGGCTGATTTTGTAGAAAAGCTACTATCCCTAGGAAATTTCCATAGAAAAAGTCATCCATAGCTCGGTGCGGCCTTTCTAGCGCAAAAATACGCTGAGCCGACTTTCTGTCAAAGAGCATATGGATTTTAACTATGTCCCACGCGCCAGAACGCGGAATAATAATAGAAGAAACATGAGTCGGGACATCCGACTCAAACATAGAATCTTTAAGTTTCAAGCCTCCAGGCAGCCAATCATCCTCACGTAGTGTAACCCAGGAACCCGAGCCAACCTTCCATGATAAACCTCTATTTAGGACCGATTGTCCCTCCAGCAAGCCATAACATCCCCAAGAAGCTCTGGAGGTGACGTTGAATTGAAAGAGCAAAGGGAAGGATACTTGGCTCTTTTACTTTGGACAAAAGCAACTGAGGGTGTTGGAAAATACGCCATTGTTGACGGGCAAGCAACACCTTGTTAACCACTGCCATACTACGGAGACCCAAACCTCCTAAACCTTTTGGAAGGTGCAGAAGTGAGGTAGAACAAAACACCATACCTCTTGAAGAAGAAGACGATTTCCACCAAAACCGGGCCAACATATTATCAATGTAGTTACAAATCGAAGCTGACACTTTAAAGACTGATAAGACATGATTGAAAGAGGTCACCAAAACTGAATTAATGATGACCAACTTTGCCGCCGCAGATAAATGGAGGGAATTGAACTGAGATATACGATCAAAAACCTTGTCAATTAAAAACCGGAACTCATAAACCTTACTCCGACCAAAGTTCATCGGCAAACCCAAATACGACCCTAGATATGGCTGATGTTTCAAGCTCAGACACTTGCCAGGTAATCCTTGTAATCAGGAGGGGTATTAGGACTGAACTTGACAAAGGATTTCTGAAGATTGATCGTTTGTCCGGATATCTCACAAAAAAGGTGAACCAACTAGTTACGTATAACAAACATAGTATGATTAAAATTATCAAAGATATGGAACAAATTATTGAGTCTTAATTAATTAATGAATAATAAAATGTAATACATAAAATTATTAAATTGAGTAAAAATATAATCATTCTTAATGTAGGTTAGTTGGGATACCAACCTTTAATTTTAGTGAAATTAGAGGAAGCATTAATGCAGAGTTGTGAGACAAATAAAAATATATCACAACATAAAATAATACTTCCTCCGTTATTTTATTATTGCACCATAAGGGTTTGGCACAAATTTTTTGATAGTGGAAAAAAGGATGAGAGATAAAGGTAGAAATACCTAGTTGCCCATGTGATTGTATGCACAAAATAAAAGTAAGGGTTGAAAAGCAAGGGTATATTAGGTATTTATAGTGTGAACACATAAATTTCTTTTCCTAAAATGGATATGGTGCAATAAATGTGAAACTTCCTTAAAAGGTAAGTGGTGCAATATTAAAAAAACGGAGGAAGTATAACAAATGTACTAGGAAGAGGGAAGAAGGAAGGGAGATAAAGAGAGAGTTATAAAAGGTTGGGGTGGGGACCACCTGAAAGGTAAAAAATGATTTCACATGCAAAAAAGACAAAAAAGTATTAGGACCACAACTAATGAGAGTATATTTTGTACCACTAAGGATTTTTGTAAGTACCATTGAAGATGTATTGTGCACCACTAAGAGTATATTTTATACCAGTGAAGCTCCAATGGAAATAATTGATAGCTTAATGGGACATTTGAACCTTTTTTGAAATACCACTGAAATTATATCTTATACCACTGAGGGTATATTTTGTACCACTGAATCTATAATGACAAAATTTAAATCCCGTATGAAATGACCAACCTGCCCCTGTGAGAAAAAATGTTGGAGGGAAAATAATAGACTTGATATGTATAGTGTTGTTTAAATTTAGTTATTTTTTTAAATAAAAAAAGGAAAGAAAGAATGTTGGAGGGAAAAAACAGCACCAGGAAGTGACACGTGTCAATCCGGGTGTCTGTTTTAGTATTATGTTATTGATTAATTTTTTTTCATCATAAGCTTATTTTCTCCATCCTTTGTTCTTTGATTTTTTTTTTCTTCCATTAATTTCTACATTTTACCGTTAACGTGATGGATTTACTCGTAATTCCTAAAGAGACCAATCCAGGCTAGTTTTATTATTTCATTGTGATCAACTGAATTGATATCTTGATTTTGAGATGAATTTGCGGATGCGTTGATTATTTTAATATAAATTGAATTTTCAAAAGCTAATACGATCGCTTTCAATTCATTCTCGATTATGACTGATTAATCTATTTTAGTGTGATGAATATTAATGCAAGTTTCTTAATTTCAATGAACTTTTGATTAATTGATTGTATGATTTGATATTGTTTAATTTGATGAATTTGATTATTTCACTAGTAGAAAAAATGTCATTTGTAACCCCTTATTTATAACCAACAATACTTTCTTAGTTACCTTTTGTGTATTTGTAACTACCAATTAAAAAATCCGTTACAAATAATTAGTAATAATTTGTATGACTCATGTAATCGTAACTGACTAAGATTTGTTGGTTACAAGTAATTGTTACTGTAACTATCAATTTAATTGACTGTTACGACTACTATACTTATAATTTATATAAATATATATTTGTAACTATCAACACATAGTCGGTTACAAATAATAATTTCATTTTATTTTAACTTTATTTTTTCCAATAAAGAAATAGAAAAAAACTAAGCTCCCCGAAATAAAATAATAAAACCCTCGACCTCCCCTATTACCCCCAACCTTAGTCTAAAATTCCCCCCAAAATAAAAAAAAAAAACTCCCACGAAAATTCACCCCCAATTAACTCAGAAAAATTGGTTTTCTTTTGAAGACCACCACCAGCAAATTGGGCTTGAAGATCGTCATCCTCCTGCTCTTGAAGACCGCCGAAGTTCAGTCGGAGTTCTGCCCTCCACAATCGCTGGAGTTCCGCTAAAGTTCCACAATCGCTGGATTTACGCTGGGTTGAAGACTGTCGGAGTTCAGTCGGCTAGTTCGACCGTTAGCCACCGTCAAGTAGTTTTAACACTTATTAGGGTATGTTCGATAATTATTTGGGTTTTTTTTTACATGCAAATTGGGCTCTTTATTTCTTTGGCTATTGTACTATAGAAATCCTAGGGCTATGCTTCTTTGTTTTTGCAAGTTCTGATTGTTATGTGTCTGAATTTCTGAATTCCAAGGGCTATGCTTGAAATTCGAGAGTCTTGCTATGCTTGTTTGAATTTGCGATGCTAAGAGTTTAGGGGTAAATGCTATTGAAATCTAATTTGGAAAAAACCAGGGGGGATATTATTTAATAAATGAGAAAAATCGTAATAACACTGCTCATAAGTGAACAGTAGCAACTTCTCATACTTTAAATGGTATAGATTAGGAAAAGCACTCAACTTCTTTGTGCTGACAGAACTTCCTTGAGACCACCTATATTAAAAATGAGTGATCAACAAGATAACAACAGTTCAAAAACATTTGGAACAATGACACAACAGTAATGGACCTCCTATACTGGCCACTGATGCTACCATGCTTTCACTAAGAAATTCACAATCAGAGATCCAAACTACCAATAAGCAGCAAATCCATGTAAATCCTTGAATATAAGACCAACACAACCTTAAGGGTCATAAGAACATCAATCTTACTTCTTCATACTAAATACTGACACTAATTAAAACATGTATGCAACCATACTAAATGTTTGCTAATCATTATGTGAGTTTGATTTTATTATATTGAATTTAAATTTATATTGAATTATAATGGATTCAAATTTCTGTTTTAATTTTTTGTCTAAATTTTCAGTCTATATTGTATTTAATACCTATTTTAGTTTTGGGTTGTGTAATGTTTCTGAATGCTTTGATTAGCTTGGTTTTAAGTGTTATATGTGTTATCTCATTGTGGACTGAGGTGGATTTTGTCGATCTTCGGTTTATGAAAATTTAGATATATAGTCCATCTTCCTTAATTAGTGTGCATTATTATATCATGGATATATATACTTTGTCGTTTAAATTCTAGTTATGAATCACGTCATAACTGGGTAGGTATTTTGCTTTTTTTTTGGTATTGAATATAACATGTTATTACATTTTAGAAATGAATTTTGAATGGATGTATGATGCAATTCGAACTTCACCTGCATACTTGGAAGGAGTTAAGGAGTTTTGTAAAATTAATGTGCAACATCAGTGGAGTGTTGTTATTGAACAAAGACTTACTAGGGCAAGACCTATCTTCTACCCCTATTGTCATTGCAAGAACGTGAAGAGGTGGGATGCTATTATGAAAATAGAGGAACATTTTATTAATCATGGGTTCATGTCAGACTACACCATTTGGTATTGTCATGGAGAAAAACTTATTCTTATGGGTAGTTCATCTTCTGTTAATAATGATACCGAACGTGATAGGGAGTAGGGTGGTAGTGATAATAATGATGGGTTTGATCATGAAAACATTGATGATGAAGATAACATTAATGATATGATGGAAGGGTTGGAGGATCGTGTGAATGAAAATTCTTGTAAAATTGAGGAGGTGTCAAAGGCTGCAGAGATACCACTATATCTTGGTTGTACAAAGTATTCGAAGCTTTCGGGGGTGTTAACATTATTTACTTTGAAAGCAAAGAGCGGTTGGACTGACACGAGTTTCACTTTATTGTTGGAAACTCTTTTGAATATGTTCCCTGAGGGGAATGACATTACTAAGTCTACCTATTATGCGAAGAAATTGATGTGTCTCATGGGTTTGGGGTACACCAAGATCCATGCATGTCCTAATGACTGTGTGCTTTTTCAAAAGGAGAATGAAAACTTAGATGCTTGTCCACAGTGCGGTGAGTCTCGATACAAGCGGGAGGGTTTAAACTTGAACCGTAAGAAGTGGCCGCCAGTTAAGGTCGTATGGTATCTTCCAATAATTCCAAGGTTTAAGCATCTGTTTTCAATCAAGCAAGTTGATAAAAAATTGGTGTGGCATGACAATGAGAGGAAGAAAGATGGTTTAATTAGACACCCGACTGATTCATTGCAATGGAAACACATTGATAAGACATTTTCAGAGTTTGGTAATGAGCCTAGGAACTTGAGGCTTTCGTTGAGTATAGACGTGATGAACCCTTATGGCACTTTAAGTTGCAAACATAGCACATGGCCAGTTCTTTTGTCGATATGAAACTTACCTCCTTGGTTGTGCTAGAAGCGAAAGTACATCATGGTGTCACTATTAATATCAGGTCCTAACTTCCTGGTCATGGCATAGATGTGTACTTGGAGTCGCTCATAGATGATTTGAAGCTGTTGTGGGATGAAGGTGTTGTGACATTCGATGCTCATACCGGGACGAATTTTAGACTAAGATCCATGATTTTCTATACCAATAATGATTTTTCCGGCGTATGAAAACTTGTCGGGGTACAAAAAAAAGGACATAAAGCATGCTCAGTATGTGAAGATGATATGCCGGTTACATACCTAAAATATTGGGGTCAAAATGTGTATTTGTATACTAGAAGGTCACTTCGTCGATACCATCCATATCGAAAGATGAAGAAACAATTCAACGGGTTTACTGAGAAAGGAATGAGTCGTAAGTGTAGACACCCATTTGTGTCTCCCCAAAACCAAACCCTGTGATGAATACCTTTCGCGTCGAATCATAATCGAATAAAGTGAAGGAAAGTTTACCAACAACAAACCAACTTTTGCCTCATTCTCTAAAAATAAAACAACCTTTAAATCTTCCCAAAATAGACAGAAATTTACATTTTTTCTCCCAAAATGAACCAAGTAGGTCACCCTACCTGTTATACCGGGTAAAAAACCACTTGTCATAATATCATTGGTCAACGTTTTTTTTATTTTAATTTTTGCTACTTTTTACAAAAAAAAAAAAAAGAAAAAAAACCCAAATTCATCCTTTCCCACCACTATCAGTCCCACTCCCAACCAGCCACCTTCTTAACCTTCACCACCATCACTTCCACCCCCCTACACCACGTCACCACCACCTATGTACACTACCAACAACAGCCACCATAGAAACCACCGAAATCACCATACCAACCACCAAATTACTATACCAACCAACGAAACCACTAAACCAACACATCCGAAACCACCAACCAACCCACCAAAAATATCGAAACCACCATACCAACCCAGTAAAAGCACATAAACCACCATACCAACCCACTGAAAACACCATACAAACCACCAAAACCACCATACCAACCCACCCCACTAACACCAAGATAAAAAAATCCACCACCCGTAACCTGCCATAACCACCCTCTCTCACCACCACCAAGATCCAAAACCACCCCACCGACACCCTTAATTTTCCAATCTTCCAATTCTTCTTTATTTTTACCATCAATTTTTCACTTTAATTTTTTCGATTTAGGGATTGTTGGTTTGGGGGTTTCATGGGGAGTGGGGTATGGTCGAAAAATGTAGTGGAAAGGGGAGAGGGAGTGGTGGCTAGAAAGGGCATGGTCGGAATTGGGAGGTAAAGTCGTGAAGGGGGAGGGGAGAGGTGGCTAAAAAGGTGGAGGAGAGGTGGCTGGCTGTGAGGAGAGAGTGGTCTCTGTTTTTTTTAATTATTTTGTTAATATGTAAAAAATAATTAAAGGTTTTCAATTAAAAAAAAAAAGATAATTAAAGGGAAATTATAAATATGACCGGTTGTATAGGTTGCTGGTCATTTGGGTTCATTTTGGGAGAAAAACTGCAAACTTCTATCTATTTTGGAAAGATTTAATGGTTGTTTATTTTTGGAGAATGGGGAAAAGGTTGGTTTGTTGTTGTTAAATTTTCCTAAAGTGAAAGTGTGGAAAGTCTAATGTTGTGGTTAGTTTTTATTAAAAATCTTTCTTTCTGTTTTCGAAAACCTACTCTATTTTATGGAAATAGTCAATCCAGTTTAGTTTGGTCCACGACATGGGCTCGATAATGATGTAGTTGGATTGGGGTCAAAAAGAGCTTTCCAACGATATATTATAAGCCCAATTCCAATGAATAATGAGGAAGTTATGGTCTAAATACTAAATTGGGTCCAGTTTGGTTCTTATATGCGGCCCAATGATCTAGAGGAGGGCTTCTTATGAATTATTAATCCTAATGCAATTAGGATTGATTATAATCTTCTAGATTCTTCTAGAAGGTTCTTTTGAATCCTAATGGGATTAGGATTAATAATTATGTTTTATGAGTTTTATTTGGAATAAAAGAGGTGTTTTTTGTGAAATTACAATTTTACCCTTTGTACGGACTTTTATGACTTGATTTTATCAGAAAGTGAATTCCGCGTTGAAAACGCGTGGAAAACCTTCTACGTCACCAAATGACAGGTTTTGTCGCCTGGCGACAGACCCTGTCGTTGGCGACAGAAGCATGTTTTATTCCTTTTCGAACTCTAATTCTTTTTATCGATTCCGGACTATTTTTTTATAAATAGGGTCGCTGGACCTCCATTTTTCAATAACCAGAATTCTCTAATTCTCTTCTCTCTCTCTAAGCTAAAGCTTATTCTCTCTTTCTCTATCTCTTTCTAAGCCTAGCCTTTTACAAACAAAGTTCCTCATACATTAGGACTAGACACACCCAGCCAAATTCAAAGTTGCCTACGCCTTACACGTGAAAGGTTTAATATTTCTGTGGGTTTGGTCCCAATTCTCTATTTCAATTATTTGATTTAATTGTTTGATTTTTTATTTTCCTTGAAGTTACTAACGTGTGTATTTCGTTATTAGAAAGAGGTACAAGGCATCCAAGTAAGTAATTTAATTGCTTTATTGATATTTGATATAGAAATCATGTTTAGGTTGTTATTTTGATTCCTAGTATCATGTTAGGATGATTTTCCTAGTATCATGTTTAGGGTAACGAATAAGTTTCTTATATCAAGTATGATTTCTATGATGCTTCCTATTTTCTTTCATAATATCATGTTAGTATCTTTTTAGGGTTAAAGCTTTGATTTTTATTGTTTAGTGACATGCTAGAGTTTGTTATTAATCTTGTTAGTATCATGCCTATGATCTTGCTATTAGTATTATGTTTTAACATGATTATGATTGTTATTATGATTATTATTATCGTAATTATGATTATTTTGGTGATGATCAAAGTTATGATTATGATCATTATTATGATTATTATTATGTTGCTTGATTATATTATCTTTGCTTGATCACGCCTTTTATGCATGTTTAAAGTGTAAAGTCCTATGATTTTAAGTGGTAAGGACATTTAAGGAGAGTACCCCTTACGATGGGATCACCCTCCTTACAGTGGCGACTCCACCGGGGACTTAGAGGTTATATGATTAATTCGTAGTTATGGTCCAAGGTATCCAACACTAGGTTGCCTATGGGTTGTAACGAGAATTAACTTAGATAATCTCTAGTTAGAGAGCGAAACTTGAACGCATAATATCTTCCTTTTGCACAAGAGTAAAAACCAAACAAGCAACATTGCATCATGCATAAGCATATCACGCTTAAACCATTGGGGATTGACTCATTGACTAGGGGTCGCCAACACTAGGCGTCTATCCCAAAATCAATAACAATCATCCCACCCATATCACCAACAAAATGTTGGGAGGGCGATGTCATAGGTCAACACGTTGAGTGATTGATTTATGCATCGCTTTTTAAGGTATTGTACCTTTGGACACTCAAGCCTTTTTTGACCTTAGAATGGCATTGCGTGAATCTTAACTTATGACATGCTTATGTGATTTTGTGACTATGTGCAACGTGTTAGGATAGTTTTTTTTTTTTTTAGTTTGGTCTAGATTCCCAATTACGAAGTTGTCTCTTCGTGGTTTAGCGTCATATTCAAAGGATAACATAAAAAAAAATCAAGTAAAAAAAATCGAATAAAAGAAGAACGCTCGAATTAAAAAAAAAAAGAGAAAATGTTACGAGTAGGTGGCGCGCGCAACTCAAGAAGTTGCGCGACCCCTCCCATTGCAAGTTATTTTGTTGCGCGCGATAGCCGCGCGCAACATAGTAACTTGCGTGCACCCACTGGACGAGTCAGTTTTGATTTCTCAAAAAACAAATTGACTCGTCCAAACAATATCTTCATTGAAGAAATGTTAAGGGCAATGTTATCCGTTTGAGTATATTTTGCGTCTTTTTTCTTTTTTCTTTTTTCCTTTTTCCTTTCAAAAGCAATCATATCGATTTACTTATCCTTTTGTACTCCTTTAGGGCCGATTTTCAAGCTTGGGAAAGAGGACCCCCGGGCACTCGCATTCTACGTTTACCACCCAAGGATCAACCCCTTTCAAACCATTTTCCTTCGACAACTAATCCTAGTCCAACAACAATGACAACCGTCGAAGAACTTCAACAAGAGATTCTTTGTATGAGAGAGAAAAAGGCTCAAGAGGCCGAGGAGAGGAGAATTAAGAAGATGGAAAATGCTGAAAAAAAAAGTCGAAGCGTTAGCCTTACAAGAAAAGATGGAGCAATTATCTATCAAAGAAAAGTCATTAGAGAAGCTTGTTCTTCGTTCTACAATGGGGAACAAGTACTTTGACGCAGAAAAGTTTACTCCTCCCCCAGGACTTGCTTTACCAGAAAAGTTCGTAGCTACGGACTTGCCAATATTTAAGGTGACCAATAATCCACAAAATCATTTAATGTGTTTTACTGGCACTATGGCACTAAAGGGAGTTGATCCTAAGCTTTATGCTTTGACTTTCCCTTTATCACTAGACCCAACCGCGAGAGAGTGGTACTATGGACTAGATCGTAAATTTAAAGCAACATGGGAAGATGTAGTTTCGGCTTTCATCACCCAATACGAGAGTAACGTAGAGTTCAAGTCAACTTTACGTGAACTCGAGATGCTTAAGCAAGGCGGCGATGAAGGTTTCCTTGCTTTCTATAGTAGATGGCGAGAAAAGGCGGACCACCTTTGCCAAAGGCCTCCTAAACTCGAGTTAGTACAAAAGTTCATTGACAGTTGTCATGAAAAGTACAACAAACATCTACGTTACCTTGGTCTAAACACTTTTCAAAAGGTCTATTCTGTGGCTACTAGGATTGAAGATGATCTTGCTAAAGAAAAAGCAAACAAACCTCATTTTCATCATCAACCTAAGAATAACTACACGAAGGGGAATGATAATGCATCATCCTTTATTGATGTATTTGCGATTTCCACGCAATACAATAAAACAAATCGATATGATGATCCTAGAAAAAGATGGACAAAAGAGAGAAAATTTACTCCATTTCCTGTAAGCTATAAAGAATTGCTATAAAAACTAACTGAAAAAGGCTTACTTGCCCCAATAGGGCTAACACCACCCCCTCCACTAGAAAAGAGGTTTCCTCAATGGAATGATAGTGCTTATTGTGCTTATCATAGAGGCGTTGGACACGATACAGAACATTGCTATGTTTTAAAGCACAAAATACAAGATTTAGTAGGCGATGGGAGAATTCCCACGCCTAAACCTAACGATAATGCATCCCCCTTAAGGGTATTTCACGTCGAGGAAGACCATATGGGAAGTGACACGTTAAACCTTTGGACTATATCACACCCATAGGAGAACCTCTATCCACAATACTCATAGGGCAACTAATGAAGTATGTGGACTATGGGATCATGACTTTCGAGACTTATATGTCTCTAAGTATGCCGCCGTCCCACCTCCATCTTGTTTGCAAAATGAAACAAATGTAGCGCTTGACTGGGATCATTTCTTGGGGAAATCGCAAGATTTATCAAATCTCTCCTTGGATGAACAATGGCATCAAGCACAACTAATGGAGCATCTTGAAATGGAGGCACGTCCAAAGCCTCTAGAAGAAAGTTGGTCTATGAATTCTATGACTAACCCAAATGAGATAGATCATTTTAACTCGTTCTGGGCGAGTCTACCAAGCACCACCACCAAATGGATCTTCGACCACACAAAATCAAACTCAAGGTCAAACACAAAATACAATACCACCTCCATTTGAGGTGGAAGATCCATTGGTCAAACAACTTCGCCAATCCAAGGCAAATGTTAGCATTTGGGAACTCCTAAGTACTTCTACAGAACATAGAAATTCTATCATGAACGCTTTAACGGCTTTGTCTGTAAGTACGGACACAACCCCTCAGGACCTCGTTAGCTTGCTTACTAGAGAGAAATCCAACAAGTCAATCGTTTTCACTAATGATGATTTGCCTTTAAAGGACACTACCTACAACAATTCGTTATACTTAACTGTGGGATGCAAGGGATACAATATCCCTCTAACTTTGGCAGACAATGGGTCGACTGTAAATGTATGCCCATTACGAACGACAAAATAATTAGGCCTAAATCCAGAAAAAGATTTCCAATCAACAAAACAAAGCATAAGGGCCTATGACAATTTGAGAAGATCGGTGTGTGGAACTGTTAAGCTACCAATTACCACAGGCCCAATTCAAAAGATGGTTGAATTCCATGTTATGGACATAAAACCTACATTCAATCTTTTACTTGGACGTCCTTGGATACATGAGCTTGGTGCAATACCATCCTCACTTCATCAAATGATTAGGTTGAACTATCAAGGGCTTCTTATGACTATACATGCTTCTCCACTCAAAATAGCAATAAATGATAAATCACTCTTAAAAATAAACCATGATAATGATGAAGAGGACATGTGGGGATTTTCCGTGGAGCCAATCTTCACAATTGAAATGGAAGAAGACTTGGAAGAACATTGAAGCTTGATCCATATTCCACTCGGATAGTAAACAACATCTTGCTTAAGAGTAGTTACTTTCCTGGGATGCCTTTGGGAATAGGAATGAAGAAATCTCTCTTACTTCCTATCCCAAATAAAAGCTTTTCCTTTGGATTGGGATATAAACCAACCAAAGAAGAATTGGACTCTCACGATGCCAAAAACAAAGCACGTAGAGACAATAGTAAGAAAGGGATAATCACTTTACTCCCATCCTATGAACAAACACTTAATGGACAATTCATTAGGGAGGGAGAAGATTACCATGCTACGACTTTCTGGAACCCTTAGTTTTGGAAGGAATGAAGAAGCCTGGATTAGAGATATTTCATGATTGCTACGTCTTGGATGACGATCTTAGTATCATTAAATAAAAACAACCAACTCTAGGGTGCTATGATGGGCAAGCATTTAACTTGCTATTTGGACTAGAGCAAAATTATGTCGCAACAATGACCAATCAAAACGCCATTCAAGATGAAGCCTTTGACCCAACCTCGTTGATCACCCCTTCAAACGAAACTTTTGAGCATGGATGGAGGAAATCTTTCAAATGGATCAATCACAAAGGCGATAAACTGGAGATCGTCACAGGCGAAGGGAAGATGTTTGATGAATCAGACGATGAATCTATTATAGACTCTAGGGAAGTTGAAAATCTAGGCCTTGTGGCCATTACTGAGTCTTTATTTTCTAGTTCTAAGGACGAAGATCACAAAAAGGATTCTTCTCTTGATGTACTCTCTTTTGATTTTAATAATATGAGCTCTATTTCCGAGTATATGCCTTCTCTTGAATCTTTCGAATGCTCTAACAATCAATCTAATGAAGATGATAACATAAATAAATTGGTTGAATTAATGAATGAACGAGAACAAAAGAACCCTATTGTTGAAGAAACTGAAATAGTTAATATAGGAACTAACGAAAATAAGAGAGAAGTCAAAATTGGCTTAACTCTAAATCCAGAAGAGCGATCGACCCTCATATCGACGCTCAAAGAATTTGAAGACGTGTTCTCTTGGTCATACAAGGACATGCCTGCAATAGATAGGGAAATCGCGGAACATACCATTCCCTTGAACCCTACTTCTAAACTAGTAAAACAACTTCGACGAATGAAACCTGATGTCGCATTAAAAATAAAAGAAGAAGTACAAAAACAGTTGGACGTCGGTTTTATTCGCGTATGTAATTACCCAGAATGGGTAGGGAACATCGTTCCAGTCCCTAAAAAGGATGGACGAGTTCTTATGTGTGTTGACTTTAGGGATCTTAATAAAGTTAGCCCTAAAGACGATTTTCCTCTACCACGTATTGATATATTGGTAGATAACACGGCTGAACATGCGATGTTATCCTTTATGGATGGATACGCAGGTTACAACCAAATTTTAATGGCAAAAGAAGATGAAGAAAAGACATGCTTTATTACCCCTTGGGGAACGTATTGCTATACAATCATGCCATTTGGTTTAAAAAATGCAGGAGCTACGTACTAAAGTACGGCTACGACTCTCTTGCATGATATGATGCATAAAGAAATAGAAGTGTATGTGGATGATATGATCGTGAAGTCGAAAGATAGAATGGGACATATAAAATCTTTACGCAAATTTTTCACTCGCATAAAAGAAAATAAAATGCGATTAAATCCACAAAAATGCATTAGTCGATTTATCAACAAATTGACTATGACTTGTGAGTCAATATTTAAAAAATTGAAAAAAGCGGAGAAACATGAATGGGACGATCAATGCCAAAAGGCCTTTGAGAAGATCAAAGATTATCTCAAAAGTCCACCAATTTTAGAACCACCAGTACCCAAACTACCTCTTAGGCTATACATTACAGTTACAGACACAACCACAGGTGCCATGTTAGCACAAGAGGTAGAAAAAGTCAAACGTGCAATATATTATATAAGCAAAAAATTCATCCAATACGAAACTAAATATAGCACCTTGGAAAAGACAAGCCTAGCATTAGTGTGGGCAACCAAAAAGTTACGACATTATATGTTACCACACACTACTCATGTGATTTCTCAACAAATCCGATAAAGTATTTGTTTGAACAACCACCCATACAAGGAAGGATATCTAAGTGGTTGGTGATGTTGGCTGAATTTGAACTAAAATATATTCCTGAAAAAATCAATGAAAGGAAAAGTAATTTCCGACTTTCTAGCACAACATCCAATTCAAACAAGTCGTGAAGAAACTACTCATCTTCCGGATGAAGAGATTCTCATGACATAAGATGACAAATGGGTAATGTACTTCGACGGTGCGTCCAACCAAAAAGGATGTGGAGTAGGAGTGTTATTCATAAGTCCAGAGGGAGCACATACTCCAATCTATGTTAAATTAGACTTTGAGGTTACTAATAATGCCGCAGAATGTGAATCGTGCATTGTTGGATTAGAAGCAGCAGCTAGCATAGGTGTGCAAAAATTAGAGGTATATGGAGACTCCAGTTCGATTAAAACTCATACATTAAAAAATGGAAAATAAAGAACTCCACAATGATATTATACCAAGCACACCTAGAGCAACTCATCGAGCATTTAGAACATATTGATTTTAAATATCTCCCAAGGAATGACAATCAATTTGCCGATGCGCTAGCAAAATTAGCCTCAATGATCAACATTCCGGATCACTTAAACATGATGCCATTATGCGTTGATAGAAGAGAAGAACCAGCGTATTGTAACGCAATAGAGGAAATAAATGACATTGAAGAAGACAATCCTTGGTATGATCACATCCTCCAATATATTACTCATGGCAATATCCTGAAAATACTTCATTGATAGACCAACGAGCCTTATGAACACTTGCGGCCCGATATGGTCGAATAAATGGTCAATTATGCAAAAAAGGACCTAATGGTCAAAGTTTACTATGTATAGGTCAACCGGAAGCCACACGCCTTATGGAAAATACCCACAAAGGTGTTTGTGGACCTTACACGAATGGAAAAATGCTTTCAAAAATAATTTCACGACAAGGGTACTAATGGTCCACTATGGAACATGATTGCATACAATATGTTAAAAAATGTCCATAGTGCCAAATGTTTGCTAGTTTACAACACCTTTCACCATCCGAACTATACAATCTCACTTCCCTTTGGCCTTTTTCGACTTGGGGAATTGACATAATTGGAAAAGTCTCTCCAACAGGATCAGGAGGGCATGAGTACGTATTAGTTGCCATTGATTACTTTACTAAGTGGATTGAGGCTGCTTCTTACGTGAATATCACTTCTAAACATGTCGCAAAGTTTCTCGAACGAAACATATTTTGTAGATATGGAGTTCAAAATGAATTGATTAGTGATAAGGGATCTCAATTCAAAGCTGAAGTCGAGACCCTTTTAACTCGTTATAAAGTATAACATCATCACTCATTTCCATACAGACCTCAAATAAATGGAGCTATAGAGTCGGCAAATAAAAATATAACAGTCATCATTAAGAAAATGGCAGAAAATTACAAAGACTGGCCGAATAAACTACACTTCGCATTATGGGGTTATAGAACGTCTATACGAACATCAATAGGGGTAACTCCATACTCCTTAGTTCGGAATGGACGCAGTTCAACCAGTCGAACTGGAAATACCATTCCTACGCATCATACTTGAAAGTAAGCTACCGGAAGCTGAATGGGTAAGAGCGAGGTATGAAGAGATTTTATTCCTCGATGAGCGACGATTAAGAGCTTTGCATCATGTAAAAGTCTACCAAAGGCGCATTGCGTGTCATTTTAATAAAAGGGTAAAACCTAGAAATATAAAAGAAGGTGACTTTGTACTAAAGGAGGTTAGGGGTCCACCAACCGATCCAAGAGGGAAATTCAAACCTAATTGGATAGGTCCCTAACGCGTAATTGAAATCCTATCAGAAGGAGCCGTTAGATTAATGGATATTGGAGGAGATGAAATTCGCCAATTAATAAACATTGATCGGCTTAAGAAATATTACATATGAAATCCGGATAAAATTCGTTCACTCATACAACCAACTTTAATTAGCATTCAATTGAAAGATTCTAAGTGTCATGTATTTTGCCGAATAACACGGTAAAATACATAACACTTAGGGGGTAATTTAGAAATAATAAACCGTTTTAAGTGTTCAAATTTTTTCGAACATTACGAAAAATCTTCACACTTGGGGGGGGGGGGGGTAATAATACGAATTTTTAAAATAAATTTTTTCGAGACATTCGTAGCACAGGTGTCGCGCGCAACTGGAATAGTTGCGCGCGGATGTCACGCGCAACTAATTTTGTTACTCGCGACAGGCTCGCGCAATTCTAGAAGTTGCGCGCGCCACTTGATGACGAACTGCGAACCCGATATTTTTGCGTTTGAATGAAGTTGCGATTTCTACTTACGATAAAAAGAGGGTGTTTCTTAAATATAACATATACTCGGAAAATAAAATTAAACTTTGATTTAATTCTTTTAAACAAGGTTTGATTAAATTTTCATTTAATTTTTATCTAAGAGATTAAAGAAAAATAAAAAAATATACATAAAAAAACTAGAACCACGCAAAGACCTGATTTCGTAATGCGAATATGTAGGCAATCTTTATGATTCGTTCGTATCAAAATATAAAAATATGAAGCTCATTTTATTTCATTCAAAATTCAAAAGAGAGACACTATTGAACTAGATAGTAAATGAAAAAAAAACATAGTAGTGATTACACTTAATTAAAAAAAAAACTAATGGTAAAATTGTGTAACACTCTAAGGTTTTAGTAGGTCCTCGATTGTCACAGATAATGGAGGAGTAGTTTCCATCGCAACATTTTCAGAAACCTTGGAGCTTTCCCCTACTCTCTTCTTTTTTACCCAAACATTGTTTTTCAATTTTGGGATTGGGGCCTTTGCAACCTGTTTTCCTTTCCCTTTGACTTTTAGAGCTTTCTTGCGAGTATTTGGTGAAGGTTCTTTGATTTTCACACCTTGTTGCGCGGGTTTGGTGGGAGCTTTTCTTTTTGTTTCCTTCGAACGAGCCTTAGGGGATGAGAAGTCGAATTTTCTTCTCACTCCTTTGTTTTGGCCACTAGGAGGAGTAGTAGTGGTTGAATGCATTAAAGACTTAGGTGGATTGCGAGCGGTGGCGACTTGAAGTTGAGATCTAGCCTTGTTTAATTCACCCTTATCCGCCGCATTCATCCAAGCCTTGTAAAAGTAAGATATTGTAATACTCGCAGGAGGATTTTGTATTACCCACCTTGGAAGACTTGACCAATATTCCATCCAATGAGCAATCCTTTCGAGTTTAAAAGTCACATCTTTAGGGGCATCACGTACAATCTTGCGGAAGAATATATTGCCTCATCCCGTATTGTCTCATCACCCTACAAGGAAAAATATAAGTAGTACTAGATAGGCCTAAAAGCCTAATGTAAGGGCAATTGAGATTATTCCCAATCATACTATTTGTGTTCCACCAAGGAATCACAAACCGTATGTTAGGAACTCCATGACAGAAAAACGACGCCCATTCCTCTTCAATCTTATGCTTATAAAGGATTCGACGTCCAGGGAATGTCTTTACTTCATTAGCCTCAAGGTTTTGAGGATGATCAACAATTCGCAAATGCTCCATGAGCCAAATCTGAAAAAAAAAACAAAAAAAAAAATTATTTTGCGATTTATTACACAAGAAGATGGCGCGCGCAACTAAATAAGTTGCGTGCACCCTCTGCGTGCGCAACTAAATAAGTTGCGTGCACCCTCTGCGCGCAACTCAGAAGACTGCGCTGGTCATGCCAGCGCAACTTCTAGACTTGCGCTGATAATCGCCGAAAAAAACGTACGTGTAATAGGAGTTGACTTCTCGTGAAACCATTTTCGTTAGGATCTCCTCTAAGGCTATTCAAGCACAAAACGGTTTCCGCCAAAACCAAAGGAGCGGGTGAATGACATCCCTCTATTTGCTCTACTATGGACACCTTGAATAATCTCCATATTCTTTGCATGTCCTAAGTAAACAATTAACAACAAAACAATAACATAAAGAACAAATTTTAAAGCGCTGTTTAGTCATGTTGTCACGAGGGGCGACGAAGTGTTCAATAAATTGAATTAAATTCACGTTTTCTTCAGTTCCTATGTTGGTCATATCATTGTCGGACAAACCAAAAAATCTTTGGAATATAGGTTTGGGATCCGACAAGGTAGGCGAATAAGTCACAGGGTGAGTGTTTGTTGGGAAACCTAGCAAGGCCTCAAACTCACCATGAAGGGGGATATTTTCATCCCCTCTAAACAAGAAAAGATAGTGGTTAGAGTCCCAATGATTGACTGCGGCATGAAGAAAATCAAAGTTAACCACTAGTTGCATATAATTCAATAAAGGGTCTAAGTGGTAAATTTTGAAAGCTAGTTTGTCCTCAGTTGAAAGGGAAGTGACCCATTGCTTCAAATGTTGTTCAAAGGTCTTCACCATTGTTCAAAAAAAGAGAGAGAGAATAAGATTTTAGAGAGATTAATTCTTTTTAATTTCTTATGTTACTAAGCGAATGAATGCGAGATGATCAAAATCCTACACAAAACCATGTTTAAATAGACCCAAGAGGGGCAAATTTTCGGCAAATTGGGCTGAAAGGAAAGTTCACTGACAGGTGGCGCACATAATTACTTGCGTGCGACAGCCGCGCGTACGAAGTTACGTGCGACTTCCCTAACGCGGCATGTAATTATGGTTAATTTCCGTATTTTGGCTCATATAATGACAGAATCTTCACGAGATCTTAAGACGAATCATACGCTTGCCTTCTAACAATTTGTGTCTCTTTTCTTGCCTACTTTTTTTTATTTTTTTTATTGTTTTCTTATTTTCTTATTTTCTTGTTTTTTTTTCTTTTTTCCATTGTCTTCATACTTTCTATTTCTTTTTATTTTCTTTATTTTTATTTTTCCTACTTCTTTATTTTATTTCTTATTTTCTTTTACTTTTTCCTTCTTTTTTCTTTTTTTGAGTTTGTTTATTTTTTTGAGGGGGGTAAGTCAGGAACCCTTTCCCTCCCTCGATAATTTTTTCGTATTAATGTACACATGGAAACAAAAAAAATATATAATAATGACATATATACAAATGTGTCATATATACAAAAAAAATACAAAAAAATATATATACATAAGTTTCCTAAAAAATATATATATAAATGTGTACAAGAGGAATCAGGTGCTCGACGACTACTAGATGAGTATCCCCAAGCCTGAAATTGAGAAAAGATAAGCCTAAAGGAAAAAATGAAAGTAATAAACCGAAAAAAGCTTAAATCACGTACCTTAAAGATACGGCCATGCCATGTAAGCGAGATCCGAGGCACCTCAGTAGCTGCCGCGGAATCCATGACCCGGGTCGCCTTGCCCATAGCTGTAAGCATACGGGCATACGACACCTCCGCCCAACGCAGGTCACCTACTTGCCTCAAATCGCTGAGGCAAATAAGTAACCCAATGGCAAAACGCTCTCCCGATCACTCAAGATGGTGACGGAAAGAACATGGGCAATGTATATCCGAGCCAGCTGCTCAGGTGTACACTACCGGTCAAGCTCGTCAGCTAACAACTCATCGGCAAGAATCGAGTACGGACAAGATTGTGTGTACACGTGAAGGACAAGGTCGCGCAATCTCTCGTCTGACCCCTTAACGAGCTCTATAACTTCAGGCTCGCCTCCGAAAGGAAAACACGTAATCTTAGAGAAATCGAAAGGGGTAACCGTCATCTCTCCCCATGGAAAGTGGAAAGTGTTGGTGGAATCCCACCAAAACTCCAGCAATTCATGGAGGATAGCTAACGAAGTAGACTAGCTCGATAAATCCCAAAGAACCACCAGCTGGGAGTCAATCCCAGAAAGTGCTACAATCTCCTTTGCCACCTCGGGCAAACGCTCAAAATGGGCTCGCAGGTCACCAGAGCCGTACAAACGCATGCCAGTCTCACTCTAAAAAAAAACGGTTCTGGTTCAAAAAGGAGAAGAAACAAAGGAAAAGAAAATAGATGAAGGCGCGGAAAACTCACGATGCCGCGCCACCTCGGATCGAAATGTGGTGGTCTGGGTCCCACTTAAGGACCCTAAGATCCCAGTTGGGAGGAGCCTCCCAAACCACCTCCTCCTGGCGACGTCGATCGGTTGCGACGCGTCGCTCTCGAACCTCCTCGTCCGGACCAATAAGAACTTCTCGGCATCGACAAACCAAGGCGAGTCCATGCTATGACGGATAAAATTTCTTTAATTAGTTTATTTTATTTTCTAAACTAAACTAATATAGGTATTCTAGACCGATTTCGACAGCATAAGGGCTACCGATAGGGCAAAACACGAAAATCGAATGCCACCCATACTTGGGGGCTACGATACCTGCAATTAAACTCAGTAAATGGGGACTTTTAACACCCACAAAAGCCATCCTATACCAGTTTCAGCTAAGCATTCAAAGGATTTTATTCTAAAATCTCAAAGAATCAACTAATTCTAGACGAATAACAATAATATAAACATAATTATCGTCTACTAAATAATTTTGGGGTTCGAATATGGCAAAAATAGGCTAAGTATACACTTCGCGCCATTTTTTCGAATTCAAAATTTTCAAAATGTTAATTATGGAAGCAAAGCTAGTTCCAATAATAAAATTGTTGCATAATTAACAAGTATAACCAAAATGGGCAAACAAAATAACAAAATCCAGCAAAAAATTTGAGTGAAAGAAGCTAGAACGAACTTGAAACAAGAAACGCTCATACAAGGTTCAATACTTAACCATTTTTCATGAAATTTATTGCAAAACACTCCTTAAACATAGCATAACAACATAGAGCAAACAATTTCAAGAAAAATAAGCCTAATCGAAAACCCCCAAATTCAAAATTGGGGGTTTAACGATTCGAAAATCGTTCTAATTCAGTCAAAAAAGAGCAAATTTTAGCAAAAAACTTACATTGGATTAAGGAAAATATGAATTGAGAACGAGATTAGCTTCCTTCAGCTTCAAAAATCGCAAAAAATCGAGCTTTTTAGAGATAGAAAGGGTCGAAAATGGCGAAGGAAGGAAAAAATGGTGAAATGAAAAATCGCGCTTGCGATTTTCATTTTACTGACATAAATGCCGCGCGCAACTTTAGATATTGCGCATGGCATACCAGCGCAACTCTGAAAGATGCGCGCGCCTGGCCAGCGCGACCTTCTGAGTTGTGCGCGGATACTGGTCACTAAAAGGCCGGATTTTTTTATTTTGATCCATTTGATCATTTTTTGAACGGTTTTTTAGCTCGTTATTAGACGTAATGGCGCACAAATCATTAAAAACTTTTTAATTGCTTTGCATATTGTAGTTTATTTTCTTTTTTTGTTAGTTTTTTGCATCATATTGCATGCACACCGTGCTTTGTGCCTTCCCCAAGCATACGTTTTGAACGTTTTTTGTAAGAGTGCTTTAAGATGTTCCGTGGTGGTTCTTTACGTAAAAGCACCCATAGACAGGTTTGTCATTTTACTGTACTAACGTCCAAGTGTTCGGGTTTACCTTTTTTTTCACGTCCGAAGCAAAAAGAAAGGCGTTTTCATGCAGTGAAAAATGCAAATGGCGTAGTACAGTGTAAAATTGTACGGCGTAGGTGTTGCGTAAAATTTCACGCAGCCCAAGCTTTGCGAGATCCACCTCTCGGGACTAAAACGTAGAGAATTACTGTAGGCGTTAGCTCAACGAGTCGATAACCGCGTCGAACCTTCAGGAACATGCATTTCTTGAATGGGAGCAAATACGGCAGTTAGTGCGCTTACTAACTTACCGGACAATTAGGTGTAGAATCCGTCCCCTGTATAAAGAAGCGACGAGACGATGTCGCGCCTAAGTAGTCATGTGCCCCTACTCCCTAGACACGTGTACTCATCTTGTGGACAAAACTAACGAGAGAGTTGCTGACTTTCTTCCCTCGCACTGAATTTGGATATATGCCTCCAGTCCTGACACATGTATTTCTATCTTGTGGACGTCTGGCTCGAATACCGGACCATTTTGGCTCGAATACCGAAAACCCCTTTTTCATCTTTTACTTTGTTAAAGTCAAGGAAAAGTTTCAATGACATATCAGGGACTTTAGACCAATGATGACACGATTGAGAGGAAATCATCCCCTTTTATTCTTTCAAAACCGATCTCTTCTCATGACCTGACATCATCCAAAACACTTTTACTTGTAAGAGCGTTCTACAATTGCAAAGAATCAATCTAGATTCTTTAGCGCGTTAATACTAGGAAGGACCTTTTCTAGCCTTAATAGCTACTTGTTTCAAACACTTAGCAAATCAAGGATTGTTTCAACATCCTTAAACATTACTAAAAGATTCTCTATCCTTAGAGAACTTCGCAGAATGAGTCTCGAATTTATTTCCTTGACTAATTTGATCATTGTCTATTCCAGACTCGATCAAAGTGAGGGCTAACTGTAGACATCTATTTTTGGCCTCCTGTCTCGACAGGAAGTGCAATGACGATAAATAAAGCTTTCTTCGTGTTGGATCAAAGTGAAGAATACTTATAGATAACTGGTTAAGCCATAAAATACAAAAGACTAGCCCAAATTAAAGAAAAAGCCAAAACAAAGGTCCAATTAACTAAACCCGATCATAATTAGGCTTAAGCCCGTGCTTAAACCCTAATAATGACGGATTTAGGAGCGCCTAGGTTAAAACTTAGTGCTGCTGCAGGAAAAGTGGCGTGCATCTCACAAAGTCGCACTGGGCTGCCGCGCGCAACTATTTCAGTTGCGTGCGACACCCAGCGCATTTTCTAGGGTTGCGCTGCGAAAGATTTGTAATTATTCAAAGTTATACGAAAACTATAAAATTGAATCTTACCATAAAGCCGCGCGCATGTCCAAAGCGCAACTCTATAACTTGCGCTGGGTTGCCACGCGCAACTTCATTTGTTGCGCGCGACACCTCCTGCAGCAGATTGCTCAAAACCCTAAACCTAATCCTTCTCTATAAATACGAGCTTAAACCGAGGCTTCAACAGACGAAAATCAACCTAAAACTCTGGCGAAATAACTTGTGAACTTGTGCAACCTAGCCCTCTTGTCCTAAACACTCACCCTTTCGATACTTTGTTAATACGGTTGAGGTTCCCCAACAAGAAGGTGTCCATAAGTGTTCTAAACGGAGATCTAGCAAAGAGAAGTGGTAAATTCTTGAGCACTTAGTTAAATCACCTTAATTTTCTTGTTTAAAAGGACTTTAATTAATTAATTAATTAGTGTTGTTTGATCACCTTTAAAATAATTAATTAATCAATTCCACATAGTATCTTGCGTTAAATAAAGACTAGAATTGAATTAAATAATTGTTGGTGGATAACTTAAGCCAAGGCGAATTATGTTTATTTATTGTTCTTTCACGAATATTATTAAATAAGAATAACGACTTTTACAATGTAATTCCTACGTGAATTAATGTTTGTAAATAAAATTAATTAACATAGTTTTAGGTATCGCGTTGCATATATTGTTTGGTGATGAAATTGTGAAAAAGGAAGAGCTAGTAGAGGCCGTACTAGGGCTAGGATGACGATTCCTCTCTAAAAGGAATGTTATCTTAGTAACCTCGCTCCCGAACTTATTTCTGGTTTATAGACCAATTTGGGCATGGGTAAACTTATGATTTGTGCTAAATATTCCATGAATTCCACATGGAGGAAAGGCATGAACGAGGTTTATTAGTTTTTCCTAAAACTCATTGGCGACTCCTACTTGTTTTTTATAAAAAAGCGTGATGATAGAATCAATTCTAATTGGAGGTCCCCCAAACAGTCAGGAATTCAAATCCTACTATCTACACCCTAACAAGTGTAAAGTCCTAGGCTTTTAAGTGGCCAAGGGAATTTAAGGAGAGTACTCCTTACGATGGGATCACCCTCTTTACAGCGACATTTCAATTTTTTGCTCGAGTAATCACGACGAGTCTAATTAAACCGTTTATTTATGAGTTTGACTAGTTTTTTAATGGCAGTAACCATATTTAGTCCTTAAATTAAGTCTAAGAACTTAGGCCCATGGTCATACACAAGAGTTGAAGCATGTCACTTGCACTTTTTAAATAAAGCACACACTAACATATATGCATGTACTTTTCCTCTTTCATTGGACCCAACTGCTAGATCATGGTTTCATAACCTCGATGCAAAACAAACTTCCACTTGGAGTGATGTTGTAAAAGCATTTTTAACCCAATATGGAGATAACATCGAGCTCACAACTACCTTGCGCGATCTCGAATTGCTTAGGCAAGGGGAAAAAGAAGCTTAATTGAGTTCTTTTCCAGGCGGCGATCAAAGGTTGCTCTTATTCCACAAAGACCTCCGGATTATGAACTTGTCCCAAAGTTCATAGACAATATGTCTCCACCATACAAGTGCCATTTACAATACCTTGGTTTAGACACATTTCAAAAAGTCTATATTGTGGGAATATTAATTGAAAGGGACTTGATAAATGAAACCGTGAATCATATAGATGGACTCGATTTTTAGAGAGGATGTCACCTACGTCGGAATCGGACAAAGCTCGAAGATGCAATCTCAAGAAGTTGTCAACAATTCAAGATGTTGCACCTTAGGTCTTGTTTTGTTTCCTTCCTTTTTTTTATATATGATAGACTAAGAGATACATGCTGTCGAATCTACTTATTTTGTACTCTCATTAACTTATGAATAAAAAATATATTTTCACGTACGTTTATCTTTTTCTCTTTTCAATCTCTTTATTTTTATTTACTTGAATTAAATAAAACGTAAAAACACAAACATGCAATATCAAAAGGCATACATACTCAACACTTTAAGAATCTTGTTGAGCTTTTGCTTACAAGATGTATTGAATGAAAAGAGGCCCATCTTAGGCCCACAAAGAAAAGATATGATGATTTCGCCAATATAGGAGGCAACTTGAAACTCCACAAATATGATCCCATGTTCTTAACCTTAGATAAAATCCATGTTTTTGGCAGCCCTTTTAAGGCTCGCCAATTGAGCGTTAGTTATTCGACCTACATTATTCCATACCTTGGGATGTGAATGGTGCAAAGATATAAATAGGAAATTGGGGGAACGAAGCATAAGAGGAGGACACAAAGTTAGTCTAAATCCAAAAGGAAAGATAAAAAAATCATTCCAAACCCAAAACAAAACTTGCCAAACCCAAAACAAAACTTGTCAAAAAAAAAAAAAAAAAGAGAGATGACAAGGAAAAGGCACCTAATGTAGGATGTCGCCACACAAAGCAAAAAGGTTTCAGTTTGATAAGCAGCAAAAGTAAGGGATTATGGGAGTATACTTGAGCTCGTAACCCAAACCTAATCATTCCCTATAAATAAGAGCTTAAACCGAGGCTTTAAGACACAGAAAAATAACCTAAAACTTTGGCAAAATACTTGTGAACTTATGCAACCTAGACCCTCTTGTCCTAAACACTCACCCCTTTTGATATTTTGTTACTACGGTGGAGGTTCCCCAACAACAAGGAGTCCATAAGTATTCTAAACAGAGATCTAGCAAAGAGAAGTGGTGAATTCCCGAGCACTTAGTTGAATCACATTTATTTTCTTGTTTAAAAGAACCCTAATTAATTAATTAGTGTTGTTTGATCACCTTTAAAATAATTAATTAATCAATTCCACATAGTATCTTGCGTTAAATAAAGATTAGAATTGAATAAAATAATTATTGGTTGATCACTTAAGCTAAGGCAAATATTGTTTATTTTCTTGTCCTCTTCACGAATTTGATTAAATAAAGAATAACGACATTACGATGTAATTCCTACGTGAATTGGTATGTGTAAATAAAATCAACTAACATAGTTTTAGGTATCGCGTTGCATATATTGTTTGGTGATGAAATTTTAAAAAAGGAAGAGCTAGTAGAGGCCGCACTAGGGCTAGGATAATGATTCCCCTCTAAAGGGAACGTTATTTTAGCACCCTCGCTCCTGATCTCAATTCTGGTTTATAGATCAATTTGGGCATGGGTAAACTTATGATTCATGCTAATAATTCCATGAACTCCACATGGAAGAAAGGCATGAACGAGGTTTATGAGGTTTTCCTAAAACTCATTGGCGACTCCTACTTCTTTCTTACAAAAAAGCGTAATGATAGAATCAATTCTAATTCAAGGTCCCCCAAACAGTCAGGAATTCTAATCCTACTACACCCTAACAAGTGTAAAGTCCTAGGCTTTTAAGTGTCCAAGGGAATTTAAGGAGAGTACCCCTTACAATGGGATCTCCCTCCTTACAGGTGCTTTTGGATTTTTCTTCAACTCATCAAGACTAAGGATAGTCTCTCCAACAATTAACGGCATTGGATTTCTTCCAGATTCAATTTGCTCCAAAACAGTTAATATAATTACTTGACCCTCATTAGTTCTACCACTAGTGAGAAGATATTGATTAAGCATGCAAAAGAGAAAAGCCCTTCTTCTATAAACATGAAAAGATTCAGAATAAGGTCGATCAAAGTATTGGCGTGCAAATTCTTCTAGATTAACTACACTACCATCTACAATATTTGTTTGATCTCTGTCCCTTAAATTAAACAAGCGCTCAAAATCATTATAATAATATTCATTTATTCTAGGGATTACCGCAAGATCTAATGATGGGAAGCCTAAGATGGCACCAAATTCTTCTGGTAAAGGGCTAATTTCATCACACCCTAGTCTAAAGCAATGTATATCTGTGTCCCAATATTCTAAGGAGGTATGAGTGAAATCTATATCAAGATCTACCCCCTTAACACCATAAATACCTCCCATGTGAAAAAAGTCGAGTTCTTTTCTCTTCAGCAGTTAAAGACCGACACCATTCACAAGTGAAATTGCTAAAACTGTAAGTACTAAAGACATGATTATTTGTTGAGAAACTAAGATTACAATATGTTCGAATTATACAGAAAATCGGCAGATTAGGAGGCTATTTATTTACAAAATCGATACAGTTCGACTCCGGAAAGGACTCGGAATCAGCGCACTGAAGCGCCAAATGACAAGCCTGTTGCCTGGCGACAGCAGCAGCGCTCACCAAAAACGCTAAACGCGTGACGACATGAGGCACTACAGCGCTTCCTCAACGTGCTATTCAAACCGTGTTTTTTCTGGCTATGATTCGAATTCGTAAAATGACTTTACAATTTTTCCCTTTGTTCAAATATCCCACATATATTAATTTAATATATTTCCCTTCTATTTTCTTCTTGGATTTATTCAAACTTAATCAAATTTAGGCTTGTTTTAAGTCCAATTTATTTTTCATTTTTTCTTTTTGGGGGAGAGAGTCGGATACCCTCCATTAGTAATAACAATGACGAAAATTTTTGCGCAAAATTAATCACAATTTTTTGCACACACACATATGCACATAAAAATGAAAAATAAATGCAAAGATAATACAGTCATAATAGATAAGTCTATATATACAAAATATGCTAACAAATGTAGCTAATAAAATGAGTCGGTCAGGCAAAGTCCTATAAAAGTCAGAATAAATAAACACAGGTACAACTATGGCGCTGGAGGACGCAGATGATGAGGAATGTTCATCATATCAAAAAACTGTGTAGATCGAGGAGTATGCTCCCCACCAGCTCCAGTCTCACCAGGAGGAGCGAAACTCAACTCAGGACCCGTCCACCCAAGGTCGCCCTGGTGATAAATCAGCGAAGGCTGAGGCAGCGAAGGCTGCTACGGCGACGAGCCGACCTCGTACGTCCCACCACCTCTTGGAGTTGAAGTCGCCTCTCCTTGGCCCATCGCCCAGCCTGTGCGCTCTCAGATGAAGAACCCGAGCATTCCACCACCTCGATCAGAGGAGCATCAGATAAGCCACCCCGACCACTAGAAATAGTGCGGCGACCCCTCGAGCTAGACCTATCCGGCTCTCTCCGAGCCTCAAGTCTCATCCGAGTACGGGAAGGAATAGGCTATCCCTGCAAAAATAAATCAAGTCAGAGGCAAAGAAAATAGAAATATAAACAATGCAGAAATAAAGAGGAAAAGCTACCTCATGAACAGTATCGTCGCGACGACAAGAATTTTAAAGAATTTGCAAAGTACAATGATGTGGCCAGTTACTTTCTGATTTCTTCCTTGATTTTGAGAGCCACATCCGGTTTCATATGGCGTAGCTTTTGCTTGACAGACTTCATACCTGAAATGAGTGGTATTGTATGCTGAGCTATATCCTTATTAATCCCTGGCATATCTTAGTACGGCCAAGAAAATACATCAACAAATTCACTAAGCAAATTAATTAGCTCTTTTCGTTCGTCTGGACTTAGTGTTAATCCAATTTTAAGTCCTTTAAGAGTCATATCATTGGAAATATTAACTGTTTTGTATCTTCAATAATTGTCGTTTTATTTTCGTGTTCTTCCATTTCTTTTATTATTTGTTTGTCATTTTTATCATTAGCAAAGCAATATCGATTAGGGTTAGGGAAATGACACGCATCGTAAACAAAGGTATTCATCTACATCAAAGAGGGAAAGGTCGGTTGCGACCTCGTCAAAATTATTTGGGATAGAGGGAGGAGACTCGACAAGAGGTCAACACTAGGAGAAACTACAGAAGACTTAATAGCAGAAAGGGGATCAACCTTCGATCCTAAAGAATCATCTACAAACTCAGACTCGAACTCAGACCCAGACAATTTAGATTCATCAAACATAGGATCTTCGCCAATGGTCACTTCCAGCTTTTCTCCACTTGACGTAGTGATCTTCACCGTCTTGTGCCATCCCTTTAGAACACCATCAGCTGGGAAAATTAACTCAGATGGCTCAAAATCTTTGCTCGATATGACAGCTTGAATGAGCTAAGAACCATCATTGTTGATAGGCTTGGGTTCATTCTTTTCCAGTCCAAAAAGAAGATTAATGTTCATATCATTAGTGCTTGGACTAACTGGTTTATCAGCTGTTGAGAACTCATCGCCTACGTCGATGAAGTCACAATCGAGGAACATCTCAAAACCTGGCCACGCTTCCCATTATAGACGAAAGGCTCGGGGAATTCATAGCATGGGAAGTTTTCCCCCTCTTTAATGTACAAGCCATTGAGCGTGAAGGGTTAAGGATCCATGGCCATTGTCTTCATGGTTCGAGTAGTGTTTCATATCTTCCTTTGTTGGTTTGAATCCCAAGCCAAAGGTGTCTTTTTTAGGAGCACTACGGTGACCCTAAAGTTCAGCCATCTTTTTCTTAAGTCCAAGGGTCATTCCAAGGAAATGCTCTTGCTTCTTCATGATTGAATTGATGTTGGTATTTGAATAGGGATTAAAATCGAGGTGACACTTCTCCTCTTCTTCAATCATGAGAACATCGTCCAGAGAAAACCATAATAGATCCTCATCCTCCTCATCATGTTCTACTTGGACAATAAGAGTGTCGATAACTTGAATGCGCATGGGAGAGGCATCAATGGTGATTGGAATCCCTCAAAGTATGGCTTTTACTTTTGGTGCAGCGACGACGGAATCGCCTTTAGGTCATGAAGCTAAGGACGACCTAACAACAGATTAAAAGAAGCCTTAATGTCCACCACCTAAAACTTGGTACGACGCTCAATGGCTCCAGTAGTTATGTTTAGCATGATAGTACCTACAGCTTGACGGAGAGTATTATCATAAGCACGAATCCCTTGAGTAGAGGGGATCAATTCTTCTTTTTTTATGCCCAACTTCTTTGCAGCGTGCAGTGGGCATACATTGATTGCTGAGCCATTATCAACTAGGCTCATCGGAACATTTATTTTCCTACACACCACAGTGAAGTGTAAGGCCTTGTTATGTTGATCCCCTTCCGGGGGCAGATCCTTATTAGAAAAGGAAATCAGATTGTTGGTACTTGGCAATTCAATATTGAGAAAGCTAACAAGCCCATGAGGAGTCATGTCACTATCAACTCTTATCTTCACCAAAGCATTCATCACATCCTTTCGATGTTCGTGGGAGGTAGCCAAAAGCTTTCATACATTCATTTCCACTTTAGTCTTTTGTAGTTGCTTGATTACATCGTTGCTCAAAGGGTCGATGGGATCAACTGTTGGTTGTGTTTGCAGTGCGGGTAGAAGTGGACTAGGTTGTTGCAACCTTCCAATCCTGGTGAGAACCTTGACCTCAAGGTCCCCCCAAAAATCTTTGCTAGTGCCAACATATGAACAGGCTATATCTTTGAGATAGACATCTTCATCGTCACTATCCCAAATTTCATTCATATCTTCATAGTTTCAAACAAAGACAACTTCTGGTAGAGAGGTTCAGGGATATGCCTTTCCCCTTAATTGATTTTTCAGGGATATATTTTAGTTCTAATTCAGCCAACATTACCAACCACTTGAATATTCTTCCTTGCATTGGTGGTTGTACAAACAAATACGTTATGGGATTTTGTTGTGAAATCACATTAGTGGTGTGTGGAAGCATAAAATGTCGTAATTTTTTAGTTACCCACACTAATGCTAAACTTCTCTTTTTCAAGGTTCTATATTTTATTTCATATTAGATGAATTTCTTACTTATGTAATATATTGCGTGCTTGACTTTATCTTCCTCTTGCGCTAACATGGTCCCTGTGGCCGTTTCTGTGACTGTGATATATAGCATAAAAGGTAGTTTGGGTACTGGTGGTGCTAAAATTGGTGGACTTTTGAGATAATCTTTAACTTTCTCAAAGGCCTTTTGGCATTTATCGTCCCATTCATGTTTTTGCTCTTTTTTTCAATTTTTTAAATATTGGCGCACATGTCATTGTCAATTTGTTGATAAATCGACTAATGTACTGTAGTTTGCTGATGAATCATATTTATATAGGGTTCTTAGGCACGTTTATGTTAGTTTTTATACCTTTTTTTTAGTCTTTTTGGTCGATTTTAGGGTCATATTTGCATAAGTCATTCTATATCGCTCTATTATGCTCCGTTTGTGTATTTCTTAATGTTTCAGGTGATTTCGTAGTCATTTGGACGCTTTCGAAGTATTTGGAGAAGATTCGAATGATATTTGAATGGAATTAGATGGATCGAGTTCATTAACTGGGGAATTTACGCTCGTGGATGTTGTCTCTAAGGATTATATACATGGGAATTGAAAATAGCATCCACAAGGATCGATATGCACTTTTCAGAATTGAATTTGAGTTAGAAACAAAGGAAAACGAAGGCTTGCAAAGTACCAAAAAGGACCTTTGTGCATTGTTTTATCCATATATCGAGTTCTACAGATCAGATTGAGGTGATTGAAGTTGGGTTGGAAACTAGACTTGAAGAGCTTTCCAATATTAGGTCTCACGCCTTCATACAATTCCTAAATTGTGAGTTACAGCCTTCTGAAATCGGACTTGCAAATCTGCCAGCAAGCGCCCAGCCATTGGGCGATGGTTTAGCCGCACAAACTACCCTTTGAATCTGCCTAGCCCGATGGAAATCCATCGGCCGATGGTCGTCATCGCAGCCCTTGATCACTCGACCATCGGCCATCTGTCGGGCGATGGGTCTGGCGCGCGGGAAACTTGTTTTCCGTCGATCGTAATTCTCTCGACCAATTAAAAGATGACCTTTATTACTTTTATTTCATTATTTTATTTTATTTAGGATTAGATTTTAATATAAATACTTGAGAGGATTTTATTTTCCTCTTTATGCTTTATTTTCTAGATTAAACGCTTCTTAGTTTTTTTCTCTCCATTGTTGAACCCTAGCTTTTCATCCTCCATTAATTCAATCATTGAGGTATTTTCATTAAATCTTTTGTTCTTTATTTATTTTAATAATTATGAATTCAAGTTTAATTATCTCTTTTGTTTTCTTTATTTCAATTATGCGTGAGTAGTCATTTTCTAGAGTTAAGTGAGGGAAGCCATGTTTATACCATGATTATTTGTGCTTATTTATTCATAAATTTATGAATTAGGGTTTGAATAATTCCAATTGATTTGTGCTTTATTGTTTGATTCATGTAATTGGCCAATATCATGAGTTAATTATTTAGCTAATAAAAATTAGAATTGAAAGATCATATTTTTAGAGGCTTAATTACAATTGGCAAATTTGATTATGTTAGCGACCGAACTACATATGTTAATTCGTAAGTGTTAATTCTCGACCGTAGGATTAACAAGTGCTTTAATTATTCGACCTAGTTTGTTTATTAATGGATTGTTTGCATTTCTTGTTTTGGTATAAGCATGGTGGACCGAACTTATGCCCTAGACTTTAATTTGTCTGTGAACAACCTTATTTTCATTATTATCATTCTTTAGTTAATTAATCATCAAATTACTCTTCGTTTGTCGAAATAGTTTATAATAATTGGGCAAAAACTAATAGAACCCGTCTCCTTGTGGGATTCGACCCGTATTTGCTAAGTCTCTGCTAACAGTAGACACCATGCACTTGCGGTATAACTTTTTGGTGTGCTTGATGAGATTGTGAGAGATGATACTCTTTGTGAGTTAGCTAATGATCCATTAGAAGTTGTTCTCACCCTTGAGGTCTCTGAAGGAGAAGGAGATGCAGAGATTGATTCCTTGATTCGTGACTTGGATGCCCCTAACACTGCGGGGTTTTAGGTAAAGGAAACTATTTGTTCTACTTCTGAGTCACAAGTAAAAAAGGTAGAGTTAAAACCTTTGCCTCCTCATCTTAAATATGCATTTCTTGATGATAATGAGGAATGCCCTGTAATTATTAGTGCTAAACTCGATGATAGCCAAGTTTCTAAGCTTTTGACTGTGCTTCGCATGCATAAAAAGGCAGTCGGTATAGCATTGATGATCTTACAGGGATAAGTCCTAATTTTTGTATGCATAGAATCAATTTGGAAGAGAATCATCGCCCTTGCATCCAACCACAATGTCGATTGTATCCTAATATGCAAGAGGTGGTGAAGAAAGAGGTAATGAAACTTCTTGACGCGGGCATCATCTACCCCATCTCAGATTTTAAGTGGGTGAGCCCGGTATAAGTCGTTCCTAAGAAAGGGGGGACAACTATTGTTAAAAATGATAAGAATGAACTAATTCCTACTCGTGTTGTCACAAGTTGGCGTATGTGTATCGATTATCGCAGGTTGAATACAACCACCTTGAAAGATCACTTCCCCTTACCTTTTATAGATCAAATGCTTGAAAGATTAGTAAAACATAGTTTTTTCTGTTATTTGGATGGATATTCAGGTTTCTTTCAGATTCCCATTCATCCGGAAGATCAAGAAAAGACAACGTTCACATGCCCCTATGGTACATTTGCTTATCGCAGAATGCCATTTGGGTTGTGTAACGCCCCTGCGACGTTTCAAAGGTGTATGATGGCCATTTTATCTGATTTCATTGAGAACATCATGGAGGTATTTATGGATGATTTCAGTGTTTATGGTTCTGATTTTGATATGTGCTTGCATAATCTTTCTAAGGTGCTTAAACGTTGTACTGACGTCAATTTGGTCTTGAATTAGGAAAAGTGCCACTTCATGGTCAATGAAGGAGTGGTACTTGGTCACCTTATTTCTGATCGTGGCATCCAAGTTGACAAAGCAAAAATTGAGGTGATTGAGAAACTTCTCCCTCCCGTGAATGTCAAGGGAGTGAGAAGTTTTCTTGGTCATGTAGGGTTTTATCGCCGATTGATAAAAAAATTTTCGTAAATAGCGAAACCCCTCACTCAATTATTGCTTAAGGATGCCACATTTGAGTTTACTGATGCTTGTATGGAGTCTTTTAACAGGATTAAGGAGGCATTGATAACTGCTCCTATCATACAACCTCCGGATTGGGATTTTCCATTCGAGATCTTGTGTGATGTGAGTGACTATGCTGTGGGAGCCGTGCTTGGACAACGAAAGAACAAGGTTTTGCATGCCATTTACTATGCTAGTAAAACCTTGGATGAGGCTCAGATGAATTATGCCACCACTGAGAAAGAGCTCCTAGCTATTGTGTATGCTCTTGACAAGTTTCGAACTTACCTCATTGGTTTGAAAGTAATTGTCCACACTGACCATGTCGCTCTGAAGTATCTCCTAGCAAAGAAAGAGGCTAAACCGAGGCTCATTCGATGGATTTTTCTCCTTCAAGAGTTCGATTTAGAGATTCAAGATAAAAAGGGTGCCGAGAACGTTGTTGCGGATCACCTCTCTGACAGGGTAAAGTCGTATCCCCAAATCAAAAGTAAATACCTAAGTCCTCTAACTAAAGTAGATAGGGAAGTAGGGTCAATCTCCACAGGGAAACAAGTCTTTCTATTCCTAATTAACTAAAATAATCTAGATTATGAAGTAACCAATATTTATATATGAATAAGAAACTAAACTCTGAAGATTGAGAATTGGGAGAAAACAATATATAAAAGGATCTAGGGTATAGGTTCACCAATAAATAATACTCCAGGGTTGAATATAAGAATCATTCATCAATGCATAATTAATCAGATAATAAAGGGCTTTCGCTACGTATTATAATCACACAATTAATTTACCGGTATTAAATCTCATCTTTCGAATCTCGACCTAACTATTTATAAATTAACCTGCCTATTGAAACTAGACCTAAACATCAATTCTCATCTGTCGAATCTCGAATCAATATTGTCAAACTCATGCATAAAAGATCAGGCCTAATCTAGTCACAGAGCATTAAATCAATCAATAGAAAATTAATCTAGCATTGATAATTAACAACAACAAATTACCCCTTCGTATTATTCATGGATCCCCATAAACCCTAGAAATAAAAACTACTCACACATAATAGAAACTAAACTAATCAAAGCAATAAAGCAAGACATGATTAAAGGAATAAAATAAACAACTAAGATTAAGAGAAGAGAAATCGTTACTTAACTAATCTGTATTAGTGGAAAATAATTAAGAACAAGAGTTGAGAGAAAAGTTAAGAGAGAGAAAAATCCTAAGTAGAGAGAGAAAGTCTCAGAAAGAAGATCCCCCAAAATTCCGTACAAATCTCGTACTTAAACGTTTCCTAAAACAAAAATTAAAACTAAACTAATCAGGCTATATAAAAACACGCGCCCGATCGGGCGAAGGGCCGCCCGATCAGGCCCACCTTTTTCTTCGCGTTCCTTCTCCGCAGCATCGCCCGATCGTGCTAGACGCTCGCACGATCGGGTGCGCTACAAGCACGCACAACACCAACGCCGCGCCCGATCGTGCTAGACCTTGCCCAATCGGACCTTTGCTTCACTTCGAGGCTCGGACTTCGATTGGGCTTGATTTCTCGGTCCAAATACCTCGGAATCCCAATTACGGAGCCCTTAATCACCGGCTCGATGACTCTAACCGGACTTGGGCTTCAAAGATGGTCGTGCACCTCCAATCCCGTAGTCGCTTCATGAAAAACCCGAGAAAATGCTCCAAAGGCGCAATTTCCTACAAAACTCAACAAAGACTACGAAAACACTAGAAAACAAAAATTAGTAATAAAAGTGGCTCGAAAGAGCCAAAAACACTACTAATTATGACCAAGGGACGGGGGTAAATTACATATCAAACTCCCCCAAGCCAAACCTTTGCTTGTCCCTAAGCAAAGATCTCATCAATGAATCAATAAAAATGCTTCACCCCAAAAGTAAAAATCAAACACAAACGATCCAGGGTAAATCAAATAAACATGCTTCAAAATCAACCAATCAAATCCATCTAATTACCAATCTTCCCTAACAATTGTCAAATAGAATAAACTACAAGAGCATATAGAATTCAAGACTAGGGCTCACACACTCAACTCTCATTTTTGTGGCGAGTAAAAGATGTACTCGATCGCTCTCCATCCAACCCCTTTATGTGAAAAATGCCCTCCCAACTCACACTCTCGTGTGTATAAAACAATGAACGCTCAATCCTACTAGTCGACTCGTAATATGCCAAATCATAACTTGCATTGATAAACACACTTTCACATTCATACAATTCTATGCACAAAGGTCGGAAGGTCTTTAAAGCTTGTAATGTAAGGCTAGGGTAAAGAGTAGGATAAATTTGGGAGTATGTGAGAGGAAAGCTATGCTTAAAGGAGCCATATCCTAATAAAACCCATCATCAAAATAAATAATGATCAACATCTCCTACATAACCAACTCTAACATCAACCAAATATACTCCAATCATAATAAACAATGCCAACACTTACAAATTCACTCATAAAAATATAATAATGATGAAATAAAGTGAATAACCAAACTTTATTTCCAAAATTGAATTTTTCATTGAAGCTCAAAATTATTTCTCTTTGATCAATCTCCTACTAGAACATTTGAACATTAAACACTTTTTTTCTTTTGAAGTTCACTTACTTTTTTCAACATATTTTTTTCGTTGAACTTCCCTTTTTTTTCATAACATCATGCTTTATTTTTTCAAGAAAATATAACTCTCAAACTCATCAAAAATAAACATGATAAAAAACAAAACAACTTCTCAAAAACCCACCCAAATTGTGCAAATAATAAGCACACTACAAACTCCCTCACCTCACTCACTAATAGCTCCCCCAAGCCAAGCTTGGGACTAGTAACCAATGGGGCAAAATAGGCTTGTAATATGGCTAATAAAACAAAAAAAAAGTCAAGGCAACAACATGGGTAGCAAGAAGGGAACAAATGTATCTACAATGTTTGGAGGCTACGTAAAAGAACAAATGCCTTCGTCCTCCACAATGTGCATAATAATGAATCATATAAATATTACTAATAGTTGCAAACCAATACTCAAATTCATTGACATACCAGGAACTATGGAACTATCACACATTCCTTACCAAATAAACTAGTCAAGCACTATATTCACAAGTAGTTGGACAAAATTGACGCATGTTAAAGTTTCAAGGCAATCAAACATCAAATCATGATCAACTAATCCACAATTCCTATCATCCAATACCAAGAATCAAAACAATTTTCTCAAGTAAGGGGCACAGGGAAGCATAATTTACAATTCATTGGAATGTATTTTTGGATTTTTTATTTTTCAAATTTTTTTTTATTTTTATATATAAGAAAGCAATAAAAAACCTACACTAGGAAAGCAATAAAAACTATACTAGAAAGCAAATAAAAAGAGAAAAGGAAGAGAATTACCAAGCAAAAGAACACCCCCCTAAGCCAAATCAAGCAATGCCCTCATTGACTTGGGAGTTTAGCCTACTCCTTATCCTCATCCATCCTCGAATAGCCCCCTCCGTGGTTAGAACCGGCTCCTCCATGGCTAGAGCCACCACCTCCATAACCCGAACTACCTGCAAAGTAGTTAGGGTCCACATTCCCCCCAATCCCACCAAAAGGTACATCGGTCCCATAACCATGGACCGATGAGTAGTCGACATAGGTACCGTAGGCACTTGGGTTCGTATATCCACCTTGCGGATATTGGAACCAATCGGGAACAAGTGGATCGGGGGGGGGGGGGGGGGGATAGCCCCCCGACGGGCATAATCATCATACATGGGGTATAAACCCCTCCCTAGGTTCCTCTCCACATACCCCACCCTTCTATTTAGAGACCCTACTCTAGTGTCCAAGTCTCTAACCATACCCTCAACTCTCCCTTGCCCCATCTCAATCCTATCTAATTGGCTCCTAAAAGCCGAAAAGTCATAAGGGGCGTTGGGGTTAATGTTGTAGTTGGTTGAGGAAGTGGGAATATCATATGTAAAGGGTGGAGGTGGTGGGTAGTGTGGTGAATGGTGATGAGCTGAGTGGTCTATGGGAGATTGGTGGGGTTGAGGTGAAGGGTGAGGTGGTTGAACCTCACCTTGACCGTTAATCTCGAAAGTGTAAGAAGGTTTCCCCTTCTCAAATTTGGTCAAGGTAGGGTTGGGTAAAGTGAAAGCATTATCCCTCCTACCCGATTCCCGTTGAATCACCCACCAAGTCTCACCTCTCATGACATTAATCCAATTAAGGCCACCTAAATAGGGTAGGTCCATAATAGTTGGACCGGCTACCTTACCGTCATCGTTAGGGACAAAGTTAAGGTGTTTGACCGCTATGTGTGTTACTAGGCCACCAAAATAAATGGGTACCCTAGACCTACCCGCCTCGGTCGCATTGGCCACCCGTTGGAAGTGGTTGGCCATTTTGTGGACTATGTTGAGCTTTTCACTCCTAGGGATCATGTATGACCCTAGCAATTCAAGCTCATCCCGCCTAACATTAGCGGGTTCATGCCTTCCAAAAATGGTAAGGCCAACAAACCGTTGCCAAAGCTTTGGCACGGGATGTTGTATCCAAGTGCCCTTGGAATGTTGGAGGTTCAAATTAGGATCCCCCGTAAGGGATTGATAGACAACGACAATGTTTTCTTGGGGAGGTTCAATTGGCCTATCCGATTTTAACTCAAAAAGTTTGCCAAATTCTTTCAATGTCAATCTAACATCATTATTAAATAATCTAAATTGAACATGAGAAATTAAAGCATTAGATTTTATGACATTAAAACTAGAAACGAATTCTAAGGTTAAGTAATCATAAGTATCGTAATGCATGTTAAAGAAACCACTCATGCCAACTCCCTTGAACAACTTTTCTACATGCTTATCAATTCCTAATCTAATAAGGGTGAGGTGATGAATAAAACGAGTGGGTACCTGCCTCGAAGTGAGGTTGATCATCCTTTGTTTTTTCCCTTGGGTGGTAATGACCACCCTCTCCCATCCCGGAACTTGCAAATCCGGGTCAATTATGGTCTCTTGTTGCCTTGAGCTTTTCCCCCTTAAAGTTCTTGATCTCTTGAGAGCCATTTGTGAGTAGAAAAGATAGGAATTGAAGACTTTATCTCTCTTAGGGTTTAGAGAAAATTGAGAGAAAGTGGTAGAAATTAGGTGTAGATTGTAGAGAAAGATGAAAGGATTAAAAATATGCAAAAATTTTTGAGTTTTGATGGAAGGATTGGAGAAGATCTTAAGAATAAGTGAGTTTGAAGGTGTAAAAATGGAGGTTTTAGAGAGAGAAAGTAATGGAGAAGAAGATGAAAGAAGAAGAAAGTGGGGAAAGAAAGAAGGGGAAAAGAATTAAAAGGTCGGCCAAAATAAGGCGCGCCCGATCAGGCGAGCATCGCCCGATCGGGCGAATTATGCTGATTTCCAGAACCTTAGTTGCGCGCCCGATCGTGCGCGAATAAGAACGAAAATTTTGCCCTTTCACTCGCCCAGTCGGGCGAGCTTCGCCCGAAATTTCTTTTCCTTCACTCGATTTGCGCCCGATCGGGCATCCTCGCCCGATCGGGCGAAAATTGCTCGAGTTTCAGACTGCACCTGCGCGTCCGATCGGGCGAAATTTGCTCAATTTCCAACTCTCCTTTCGCGCCCGATCAGGCAGCCACGCCCGATCAGGCGAAATTAAAGCTGAAATTTTCCCTTGGTTGCGCGCCCGATCGGGCGAGCTCTGCCCGATCGGGCCTGTGCCCAGTTAGATGTCCTTATATTTTTCTTCGTCTTCAAATTTTTCTAAGTCTTTTGACCTCTTAAAACTAAACCTGTACAAAAACACCTATAAACGGTAATATTTCACTCTCCTTGCCTCTCTAAAATTAAAAATAAAAATAAAGAAAAAGGAAAACTAGTCTAAAAAGCAAGATATACGGGTTGCCTCTCGCAAAGCGCTGGTTTATCTAGGTCCCGCACGACCCTCTTACCACAGTGAAATAACTAGGACCCTTGGCCTAACGCTTGATCGGGTGGTTTCTCACCCGGTCTAGCGGTGTTTAGGCTGCGATGCGGCTTCCTGACATACCCTGTGGGACGCCAAATCACCTTATCTAGTGGATCCTTCTTAACTTGGACTGGGGAATCTTCAATGCTACGCACCAAAGATCCTTCTTTGATCGAGGGTTGCTTCAAATTGTCATTGCATTCAACACTTGCAACTCGATCTGGCGGGGTACCTACCGTTGGCTCGATTTGCACAACTTGCTCGATCGGTTTCACCTTTTCATCTTCAAAACCAAGACCAACGATGTACAATGCTCTTTCTATCGCATCGAATTCCTTCTTCCATTTGTCTATACCATCTGAAAGGGATGCAACACAAGATACCACCTCCAAGGGATCTTTTTCAAGAGCTTGGGGCTTGTTAGAATAATTTTCAACCACATTAACACTGAAACATTTCTCCTCAATCATGGAGCTTTTAGGGGCATTATTCAGATTAAAAACAACTTTATCATCCCCTGCTGATAATGTTAACTTACCACTTCTTACATCTATGGCCGCTCCTGCAGTGTTAAGGAATGGTCTACCCAAAATAATTGGGGTTTGCATATCCTCAGCCATATCAAGAACAACAAAATCTACAAGTATATAAAATTTACCTACTCAACGGGGACATCCTCTAAAACACCTAAGGGGTATTTGAAAGAACGGTCGGCCATTTGTAGAGTTATATTGGTAGCTTTTAATTTACCCATATTCAACTTAGAACACACAGATAATGGCATGACGCTAACACTTGCACCCAAATCACATAATGCATTATCAATCAAAAGATTTCCAGTATGACAAGGGATAGAAAAACTACTCGGATCTTTTAATTTAGGTGGAGATTTATTTTGAAGTACGACACTACACTCCGTAGTGAAAAGCTACTGTCTCTACCTCACTAATAGACCTTTTTCTCGTCAATATTTCTTTCATAAATTTTGCATACGAGGGGATTTGTGTGATTAATTCAGTGAAGGGAACTGTTACCTTCAAATCTTTTACCACCTCCAGGAACTTACCAAAATTCTTATCCAAGTTTGTCTTCAATTGACGATTGGGGAATGGGAGTTTGATAATTGGCTTTGGGGCTTTATTTCCCTTATCTGGAGTAGCCACCTTCTCTGGAGTCGTAACCTGCAATGTAGAATTAGATTTGTTAGTACTATCCTTTAGCCCTGCAGGGCTAGCAACTACATTGTTTGGTTTTACGGAATCAAGATTAGCATTATTTAATAAAACAGGTTCATTAACTCTGGGCATAGGGGGCCCTTCATAGTTTGAACCACTCCTTAGAGTAATTGCAAATGCTTGATCCGTAGGTCGGGTCGGCTGTGCCGGTAGAGCTCCCTGTTGGCAGGCTTGTAGAGTAGCGGAAAGTTGCGCAATTTGATTGTCTACAATTTTATTATGTGCTAGAATTTGATCAATTGTCGCATCTCTACTCTCCATGTGCTTTTTCATATTAACCAACATTGCTCTAATTTCCACCAGAGAAGGGTCAGAAGATGAGGAGGGTTGTTGTGGTTGGTTCTTCTAGCTAGCATTGGGATGATAATATTTCTGCTGTTGTTGTTGTGGCGCCTGTGGTTCTTGTGGTGGTGGATTTTGAACATTAGTGCTCCGGTAGGAAAGGTACGGATGATTCCGATACCCAGGATTGTAGGTCTTGGAGTATGGGTTATTCTGCCTAAAGGCTTGGAAGGCATTAACTTGCTCCACGGAACTCCTGCAATCTTGCTCCCAATGACCTATAATACCACAATTTTCACAGAAAGCCTCGTTAGAATTGTTATTAATCGCAGAAACATTAGCTACATTAGCAGTGCTCAGATTATCTAATTTTTGGCAAATAGAGGTCAGCTGAGCTTGCAAAAAGGATACAGAGTCAACACTATGCTTCCCCTTGTTAGCAAATCCTCTAGGATTCCCATATTGGGAATTGTGTATCGCCATGTCTTCAATAACCTGACCTGCATCATCAACATTAAGATTCATAAATCTCCCACTAGCTGCAAAATCTAAAATTATTCTAGAGGAATTTCCAATGCCATTATAAAAGGCTTGGATTAACTGCCATTGTGCTAAATTATGGTGAGGGCATTCTCTTTGTAGGTCCTTGAACCTCTCCCAAGCCTCGTATAAAGATTCATCGGCTTCTTGGGCAAAGTTCTGAATCGCACTCCGTAGTACGGCTGTTCTCTCTGCAGGATAATACTTGTTATAAAAGTTTAAAACAAGAATTTCCCAGTCAGTTATACCAAGTGCAGTTCTATTTAAGCCATTAAACCACAATTTAGCTTTTCCAGTTAAAGAGAAGGGAAAGAGAATCTCCCTGATTTGGTCTTGAGTGACCCCGGCTTGCCTGATGGTGTTACAATATTGACAATAGTCGGCAATGTGAAGATTCGGGTCTTCACCCTTAGCTCCACTAAATTTCTTCCTCTTTATCATCGTTATAAATTTAGGCTTAATTTCAAATTGAACCCCATCAAGAGCCGGAGTAGGGGTGAGATGTGGAAAATCTGTAAGCATGGGTTGTGAGTAATCACTAAGCTTCTTTGGAGCTGTCATCTCTGATTCTGGATCTGATGATACCTCTGAATCGCTAAAACCAGTTGGAGGGTCTCGGTGATTATTGTTATTATCACCAGAATCCGCCAGGATTTGCTTGTAGAGATTTTTCTATCTATGAAAGGAACGTTCGATCTCAGGATCGAATGGGATGTAACCTGAAATGGAACACCTGGGCATAAACAAAAACTAGAAGCAAATATGAGATTTGCCTCAGAGAACTAATGCTCTCTAAGACAAAAAGAAAATAACCTAGACTAAAAAAATAATCAGAAATAAAAATAAAACCGTCTCCCCGGCAACGGCGCCAAATTTTGACAGGGTAAAGTCGTATCCCCAAATCAAAAGTAAATACCTAAGTCCTCTAACTAAAGTAGATAGGGAAGTAAGGTCGATCTCCACAGGGAAATAAGTCTTTCTATTCCTAATTAACTAAAATAATCTAGATGATGAAGTACCCAATATTTATATTTAAATAAGAAACTAAACTATGAAGATTGAGAATAGGGAGAAAACAATATATGAAAGGATCTAGGGTATAGGTTCACCAATAAATAATACTCCAGGGTTGAATATAAGAATCATTCATCAATGCATAATTAATAAGATTATAAAGGGCTTTCGCTACGTATTATAATCACATAATTAATTTACCGGTATTAAATCTCATATTTCGAATCTCGACCTAACCATTTATAAATTAACCTGCCTATTGAAACTAGAGCTAAAAATCAATTCTCATCTGTCGAATCTCGAATCAATATTGTCAAACTCATGCATAAAAGATCAGGCCTAATCTAGTCACAGAGCATTAAATCAATCAATAGAAAATTAATCTAGCATTGATAATTAACAACAACAAATTACCCCTTCGTATTATTCATGGATCCCCATAAACCCTAGAAATAAAAACTACTCACACATAATAGAAACTAAACTAATCAAAGCAATAAAGCAAGACATGATTAAAGGAATAAAATAAACAACTAAGATTAAGAGAAGAGAAATCGTTACTTAACTAATCTGTATTAGTGGAAAATAATTAAGAACAAGAGTTGAGAGAAAAGTTAAGAGAGAGAAAAATCCTAAGTAGAGAGAGAAAGTCTCAGAAAGAAGATCCCCCAAAATTCCGTACAAATCTCGTACTTAAACGTTTCCTAAAACAAAAATTAAAACTAAACTAATCAGGCTATATAAAAACACGCGCCCGATCGGGCGAAGGGCCGCCCGATCAGGCCCACCTTTTTCTTCGCGTTCCTTCTCCGCAGCATCGCCCGATCGTGCTAGACGCTCGCACGATCGGGTGCGCTACAAGCACGCACAACACCAACGCCGCGCCCGATCGTGCTAGACCTTGCCCAATCGGACCTTTGCTTCACTTCGAGGCTCGGACTTCGATTGGGCTTGATTTCTCGGTCCAAATACCTCGGAATCCCAATTACCGAGCCCTTAATCACCGGCTCGATGACTCTAACCGGACTTGGGCTTCAAAGATGGTCGTGCACCTCCAATCCCGTAGTCGCTTCATGAAAAACCCGAGAAAATGCTCCAAAGGCGCAATTTCCTACAAAACTCAACAAAGACTACGAAAACACTAGAAAACAAAAATTAGTAATAAAAGTGGCTCGAAAGAGCCAAAAATACTACTAATTATGACCAAGGGACGGGGGTAAATTACTATATAAAATGGACATATCACTCTCACGATTAAGATTTCAGTCTACTTCAGATAGCCCTATAAATGACTCTTTCCTCGATGATCATTTATTCTCTGTTTCTTCTGTATCTCCATGGTATGCTGACTATGCTAATTTTTGTGTAGGTGGTTCACATCCTCCGGATTTGACTTACCAACAACGCAAGAATTTCTACCACGATGCCAAGCGGTACTTTTGGGATGACCCTCATTTGTATCGAAAGTGCGTTGATCGAATGTTTGGGAGATGTGTAGCGGATTGGGATACCCATGGTATACTTCATAATTGCCATAATCTACCTTCTAGTGGACATCTTGGTTCTACTGCAACTGCCTACCGAGTGCTTGAATGGGGTTTCTATTGGCCCTCATTATTCAAGGATGCTCGTGCTTTTTGTAATGCATGTGATGAGTGTCAAAGAACGGGAAATATATCGAAGTGGCTAGAGATGCCACAAAATGGGATTCTTGAAGTCGAGCCTTTTGATGTCTGGGGCATTGATTTTATGGGACCATTTCCCTCTTCTTGTGGGAATCGGTACATTTTGGTTGCCGTCGACTATGTCTCCAAGTGGGTCGAAGCTATTGCGTCGCCTACTAATGATTCGAAGGTCGTTATGAAGCTATTCAAAAATATCATCTTTCCGCGCTTCGAAGTCCCAAGAGTTGTCATTAGTGACGGTGGTTCTCATTTCCATCAACGAACTTTCAAGGCTCTTCTTAAGAAACATGGAGTTACTCACAAGGTTGGTTTGGCCTATCATCCTCAAACGAGCGGCCAAGTTGAGGTATCTAATCGACAAATCAAGAGAATCCTTGAAAAGTTAGTCAACAAATCCCGCAAAGATTGGTCATTGAAGTTGGATGATACATTTTGGGCATTGCGAACGGCTTACAAGACTCCGTTAGGGACAACTCCGTATCGGTTGGTGTATGGAAAAGCTTGTCATTTACCAGTCGAAATGGAATACCTTTCACAATGGGCCGTCAAGGAGATTAATTTGGATCTAGAGAAGGCCGGTGAAGCGAGACTTCTTCAATTGAACGAGCTAGATGAGATTTGGCTTGATGCTTACGAAAATCATAGGATCTACAAGGAACAAACGAAGAAGTTTCATGATAAGATGATCCAAAAACGAGAGTTCAATAAAGGTGACAAGGTGTTGCTTTATAACTAAAGACTTCGACTTTTTCTTGGAGAACTTAAGTCTAGATGGTCCGGGCCTTTCACAGTCACCGATATCAAAGCATATGGAGCCATAGAGGTTGCTAATGAAAATGGCACGAAATTTAAGGTAAATGGACAACGTTTAAAGCTATATACCAAGGGTGCTTTCATCGGCAAATTGGAGACGATTTATCTCTCCGATACACCAATTGATGCTTGATACTAAGGTAAGAAGTCGAGCTCACGACTCTAAATGAGCGCTTATCGGAAGGCAACCCGATTTCCTGATTCTTCTTTATTTTGATTTTTTTTTAATTTGGTTTTTCCTTTTCTTTTTAGTTTCTCTTCCTTTTTGTTTTTAACTTTTCTTTCTTTTCTCCATTTTGTTTTATATTCATTTATTTATTTATTTATTTATTTATTTATGCTATTCTTCTAGTTTTTTTTTTTAAGTGTTAGTTTCATTTCCTTTTTTGTTTTGTTTTTGTTTTACTTCACTAACTCTATTAACGTTGTTTTTTTTTGTTGTTTTTAGTGAAGGTATATTTTTTTATTTTATTTTCATTTATATATAAAAAAAGGGGAAGCATAGGCAGCCAGCAGCAGGCACCAGCCCGCACAGCCAGCGGCAGGCTAGCGCCCGCTAGGCCGAGCCCCCACCAGCAGCCCAACGTTCTGCCTGGGCCGCTGGAATTCCAGCGCCCGTTGGTTCTGGCGCCTAGGCAGCTACACGCATCACCAGAAAAAAAAATAAGAAGAAAAAAGTTCCCAGCCTGCACAAATCCCAAGACACACTACCCCCTTCTCTCTCCACCTCTCCGCCACCCCACAACCGCGCACCGCCGCCTGCATCACTGGCGCCCCACCAACGCCCCACCAGCGCTGCTCTAAGACACCAGTCAGCCACCCTCCACGAAAAAATAACCAAAAAAAGAAGAACCCTAATTTTTCTCAAGGTTAGGGCTTTTGATTTTCTTTTTCAATTGGGAGAATTGGTTGAAATTGCAATTTAATTGGTATTTGATTTGAGGTAACCAAAAACAATATTGTTTTAGTTGCAAAAAGCATAGGTATTATTTTCAATTTTTCATCCAACTTCTCTTCTTGAATTGTTTACATTCATATAAAAATTGAAAATTTTGCCTCTTGTATATTAATATTGGCTTAGTGATTGAATTTGTGGTGATTAATTTTGATTGAACATTGATATTTGGTTGGTGGTTGATTGGAATTGATTCTACTTTGGATTACTAGTGTTGGTTGGAGTATTTTGTGCTTATTGCTATTTGATTGTGACATTGCATCATGAGAACCACAAAAGCCACTAGCTCTCACCCAAAGTCCACTCCTTCTCCACTTGCACCACTAAGATCCACTCCCACAAAGAGAAACCCACCTCGAAAAGCAAGAGCCTCACCTTCAAAGAAGCATCCCAAACTACCACATAAATCCCCTCCACATAAATCTCATACCAACCCACATTCCACCTCTCACCCTTCCTTAAGTTTGAGCAAAGAAGGCCTTGGTTTCTCACTTCAAGACTGAAAATCAAACCAACACTTCGTTATTCACAAGACAATGGTAATATCTTGGGGTTGACGATTGTTTGCAAGAAATAGGTCGAAGGTTTGGTTGGTCAAAAGTTTTAAATTTGAAGGAAGAGGTTTATCCAGATTTGGTTATTGAGTTTCTTACTTCTTTAGTAGTGTCTAATAATGGTGACATATCTTTTTCTATTGATGGAGTGGCACATTCAATGGCACCAAAGGAGGTTAATGAAATTTTCGAGTGGCCTTGTGATGGAACTATTGGCCCATCAGAGTTTGGTTCGTTTTGGGGTGACAAGAATGGATTACAATTTCACCAAAAAATGTTTTGGAGAGAACTCACAGGTCGAGATGATTGGAAAGTTGGTCTTACTAAGTCTTTTTCAATTGTGAACCCTGTGCCTCGTATTCTGCATCGCTTGCTTCTACAAGTGTTCTTTCCAAAGACAAAGATGGGAGAAATTGCTACAAGTGATTTCAGGATGCTTTGGTGGTCCTTACATGGTGATCGAGATAGAATGGGTCAATTAGATTTCGGAAAATTCCTCATTGCTGCATTTCTTGTGGAGAGAAACAAGCTGAAATGGCCTATAACTATGGGAAGCTTTGTAACCGTCTTTGCTACGCATCTAGGGATTGATTTGTCTTACTTTAAGAAGTTGAACTCATATTCACTCCTTGATACTGTGAGCATGGAACGATATGGATGGTTGCTGTTTCCAAAGATTGGTTTGTTTGTATGGCAGGTTAAGGGAGAGGAGAAGGACTCACATCCGACTCCTTATGTTGTCATGCCCACTCTTGCGACTCGAATAGGAACTTCGGATGCCCTTTTATTTTTTCCTACCCCCAACATCAAAACAATCATCCACACAGGTGTGCATTCTACAAAGCAAGGTTCTTCTTCGGCCCCTTCGCCTTTGGTTGGTGACTATTCACAAATCTCTCATACTCCTTCTCGTGGGACTATTCCATCCTACCCTTTCCATCATAGTGTCAGTTTCGAGGGGTCTAGCAGCGATTTAGTCACTATAGAGATGTTCAAGCAGTTCATGGCTAACATTGGTACGTTTTCTCTGGAGGTTATTGATCATTTCGGCCATTTGGAGCAACGGTTTCATGCCTTGAATTCGGAGGTTGTTTTTCTACGTCAGCAGATAGTAGCTTCTGGCACCACCGTTACATCTAATGGCACTACAGTCGACACCTCTTCTGTCGACGAGGTTCGATTCCTGCTGAGTGAGCTTTTCTTTCTCGTCTCTCTCTCTTGTATTTTATTTTGCCACAGTGAGGACACTGTGTTTCATTCTAGCTTGGGGGAGGGATATCTATCTTTTAATGCTTTCATAGTATAGTTTTATTGCTTTCTGTAGGTGTTGCATGGTTTGTACCGTCTCTTAGGGATGGGAGTTTACGTGCAACGAAAAAAATGTATTGCTTTCTTAGTTTAGTTGTGTTTTCGAATAATGCATTCTTGTGCCTATTTTCCATTTGTTTGACTTCGAACCGTGTGCGGATTAGATTAGACTCTCTTGAGCTTCTTCTCATCATAGTTATGATTTTGAAATTTGGTCGGTGTGCTTTATACGTTGATAACTGCGTAACAATGTAGCCTGCGACTAATTGGTTTGTGGAAAGATATTTTGCTTTATATTTTGCTAGGATATTTTTGTAGACCCCAAGCCATGTGAGTTTTCGAAACCTGATTGATTGACTGTCACATTTATAACAGTCTAAATTTTTGTATGTGTGATAGTTCCTGGTGCAACTCTGATCTTGATTTTGCCTTGAGACTCGTAGTAATTTGGTTGTGATAAGTGCATGATTGAAATGATAAAGGTCTTTCTTTTTCTCAATTTCAGCCTCTAGAAGTTATTTTTGTACATTTTCTCCTTAATTGTTACCCATGTTGAGATTTACCCTTCATTGAATTAGCCATATTACAAGCCTTCGGCCTCAATTGGTTACTATTCCCGAGCCTAGCTTCGGGTAGTGGTCTATCTTGTAATTTGTGAATTTTCATTTGGCTAAATATTTGCTTCGTGGTGCAATAAAGGAGATTTTGAATGGAAGCTCAAGGTTTTTCAAAAAAAAAAATGAAAAAAAAAATTTGAAAGGGTGAAAAAGAAAAAAAAGATTAAATAAATAAATAAGGGTTGAAGAAGGAAGGGAAGAAGAGAAAATCAAATTACTTTGGTGTATAGTGATTTTTGTCATGATTTTATGGTGTATGGAGAGGCTAGATGCTAAACGAGGTTATCTTCGTCATGCATTTTGTTGTGTTGTTATTATAAACTATTATTACCACTCTCCCAGCTACTTCAACTCTCACATCTCCCAAAATATTAATCCTACCTCTCACCCTAGCCCCATTACAACCCTCATAAGGACCTTTTGATCTTCGTGCATAAGTTATAATTATGTGAACTGAGTTTTGAGTCAAAGTTAAATAGTAATTGTTGCATTCCGAGTCGACATGGTATAGGTTGAGTGTATGTTATAACCCTAATCTGGTAGGGCACCTCTCGTGCTCGACTTCAGCATATCTACAGGAAATCGGCGAAGACTAGATTGGAAAGAGACTGTTTGTGGCCTCTAGATCGGTGAGTTAATTGCAGGACTATGAGTGCTACGTGGTTCTATATGTGTCCGAGCCAGATTTCAGTTTCGCTAACTTTGGTTTGATAGTTTGCTCGAGAGTCGAGTCGATCTTATTCTGGTTCCCTGGAAGTCTTGTTTATCTTATTTCTCTGTCTTGAGTAAAGTGTTTCTTAGGGACAAGCAACGGTTTCGCTTGGGGGAATTTGATGAATCATATTTATATAGGGTTGTTAGGCATGTTTATGTTAGTTTTTATACCTTTCTCTTAGTCTTTTTGGTCGATTTTAGGGTCATATTTGCATAAGTCATTATATATCGCTCTATTACGCTCCATTTGTGTATATCTTAATGTTTCAGGTGATTTCGTAGTCATTTTGACGCTTTCAAAGTATTTGGAGATGATTCGAATGATATTTGAATGGAAATAGATGGATCGAGTTCATTGACCGGGGGATTTAGCTCGTGGATGTTGTCTCTAAGGATTATATGCATGGAAATTGAAAATAGCATCCACAAGGTTCGATATGCACTTTTCGGAATTGAATTTAAGTTAGGAACAAAGGAAAACGAAGGCTTGCAAAGTATCAAAAAGGACCTTTGTGCATTGTTTTAGCCATATCTCGAGTTGTACAGATCGGATTGAGGTGATTCGAGTTGGGTTGGAAACTAGACTTGAAGAGATTTCCAATGATTGGTTGCACGCCTTCATAAAATTAGTATATTGTGAGTTACAACCTTCCGAAATTGGTCCTGCAAATCTGCCAGCAAGCGCCCAGCCATCGGGCGATGGTTTAGCCGCACAAACAACCCTTCGAGTCTGCCTAGCCCGATGGAAATCCATCGGCCGATGGTCTTCGTCGCAGCCCTTGATCACTCGACCATCGACCATCCATCGGGCGATGGGTCTGGCGCGCGAGAAACTTGTTTTCCGTCGATCGTAATTCTCTCGACCAATTAAAAGATTACCTTTGTTACTTTTATTTAATTATTTTATTTTATCTATTTTATTTTACTTAGGATTAGGTTTTAATATAAATAATTGAGAGGATTTTATTTTCCTTTTTATACTTTATTTTCTAGATTAAACGCTTCTTAGTTTTTTTCTCTCCATTGTTGAACCCTAGCTTTTCATTCTCCATTAATTCAATCATTGAGGTATTTTCATTAAATCTTTTGTTCTTTATTTATTTTAGTTTATGAATTCAAGTTTAATTATCTCTTTTGTTTTGTTTATTTCAATTATGCGTGAGTAGTCGTTTTCTAGGGTTAAGTGAGGGAAGCCATGTTTATACCATGATTATTTGTGCTTATTTATTCATAAATTTATGAATTAGGGTTTGAATAATTCCAATTGATTTGTGCTTTATTTTTTGATTCATGTAATGGCCAATATCATGAGTTCATTATTTAGCTAATAAAAATTAGAATTGAAAGATCATATTTTTAGAGGCTTAATTACAATTGGCAAATTTGATTATGTTAGCGACCGAACTACATATGTTAATTCGTAAGTGTTAATTCCCGACCGTAGGATTAAGAAGTGCTTTAATTATTCAATCTTGTTTGTTTATTAATGGATTGTTTGCATTTCTTGGTTTGGTATAAGCATGGTGGACCGGTTTGGTATAAGCATGGTGGACCGAACGTATGCCCTAGACTTTAATTTATCTGTGAACAACCTTATTTTCATTATTGTTATTCTTTAGTTAATTAATCATCAAATCACTCTTCGTTTGTCGAAATAGTTTATAATAATTGGGAAAAAACTAATAGAACTTGTCTCCCTGTGGGGTTCGACCCGTATTTGCTAAGTCTCTGCTAACAACAGACACCATGCACTTGCTGTATAACTTTTTATTCATCATTTGCCAAGGAACCCCCTAATTTCTATTTCTGTTTGAGGGGGAGGTATATCAACAATTTCCTTTATTTTGGAGGGATCAATCTCAATACCACGTGTGCTTACTATGTATCCGAATAACTTGCCAGAAGTTACTCCGAAGGCGCATTTTTGTGGATTCAATCGCATTTTATATTCTTTTATGCGAGTGAAGAATTTGCGTAAAGATTTTATGTTTCCCATTCTATCTTTGGACTTTACAATCATATCATCCACATATACTTTTATTTCTTTATGCTTCATATCATGCAATAGAGTCGTAGCCGTTCTTTGGTACGTAGCTCCTGCATTTTTAAGACCAAATGGCATGACTGTATAGCAATATGTACCCCAAGGGGTGATAAATCATGTCTTTTCTTCGTCTTCTTTTGCCATTAGAATTTGATTATAACTACGTATCTATCCATAAAGGATAACATCACTATGCAGCCGTGTTATATACCATTATGTCAATATGAGGTAGTGGAAAATTGTCTTTAGGGCTAGCTTTTGTTGAGGTCTCTAAAGTCGACACACATGCGTCCATCCTTTTTAGGGACTAGGACGATGTTTACTACCCATTCTCGGTAATTTCGTACGCGAATGAAGCCTGCGTCTAATTGCTTTTGTACTTCTTTTATTTTCAAAGCGACATCAGGTTTTATTCGTTGAAGTTTTTGCTTTACTAGTTTAGAGGTAGGGTTCAAGGGAATGGTATGTTATGCGATTTCCCTATCTATTCCAAGCATGTCCTTGTATGACCAAGCGAACACGTCTTCGATTTCTTTGAGCGTCGATATGAGGATCAATCGCTCTTCCGGATTTAAAGTTAAGCCAGTTTTGACTTCCCTTTTGTTCTCATTAGTTCCTATATTAATTGTTTCAGTTTCTTCATTATACGGTTCTTTTGTTCTCATTCTTCCTTTCCCATCTAAATTGTTCAAATTTGTTAATATTATCATCTTCATTAGATTGATTGTTATAGCATCCAAAAGATTCAAGAGAAGGCATATACTCGGAAATAGAGCTCTTATTATTGAATTCAAAAGAAAGTACATCAATAGAAGAATCCTTTTTGGGATCTTCGTCCTTAGAACTAGAAAATAAAGACTCAATAATGGCCACAAGGCTCAAACTTTCAGCTTCCTTAAAGTCTAAATAACCTAAACTCATCGCCAGTGTGTTCAAACATCTTCCCTTCGCATGTGATGATTTCTAGTTTATCACCTTTATGGTTAGTCCATTTGAAAGACTTCCTCCATCCATGCTCGAAGGTTTGATTAGAAGAGGTGATCAATGAGATTAGCTCAAAAGCTTCATCTTGGATGGCGTTCTGATTAGTCATTGTAGCAACATGGTTTTGCTCTAGTCCAAATAGCAAGTTGAATGCTTGCCTATCATAGCGCTCCGGAGATGGGTGTTTTGATTGAACGATTTTGAAATTGTCATTCAAGAAGTAGCAATTGTGGAATATTTCAAATCCAGGATTCTTGATACCTTCTAGAACTAAAGGTTCTGGAAAGTCATAACATAGGTAATCATCTCCCTCCCTAATGAATTGTCCATTAAGGGTTTGATTGTAAGATTGGAGTAAAGTAATTATCCCTTTCTGATTGTTGTCTCTACGTGCTTTTATTGTAGCATCGTGAGACTCTAGTTCTTCTTTGGTTGGTTTATATCCCAATCCAAAAGAGAAGCTTTTTTTTGGAATAGGAAGTAAAAGAGATTTCTTCATTTCTATTCCCAAAGGCATCCTAGGAAAGTAACAACTCTTAAATAAGATGTTGTTTACTATTAGGGTGGAATATGGATCAAGCTTGAATGGTTCTTCAAGACTTTCCTCCATTTCTAGTGTGCAAATTGCCTCAGTGGCGAATCCCTACATGTCCTCTTCATCATTATCATGGTTTATTTCTAGAAGTGATTGATCATTTGTTGCTATTTTGAGAGGAGAAGCATGTATAATCATACAAAGACCTTGATAGTTCAACCTAATAATTTGATGAATTGAGGATGGTATTGCACCAAGCTCATGTATCCAAGGAAATCTAAGAAGAAGATTAAATGTAGGTTTAATGTCCATGACATGAAATTCAACCATCTTTTGAATACCGCCTATGGTAATTGGTAGCTTAACAGTTCTACACACCGATCTCCTTGAGTTGTCATAGGACCTAATACTTTGTGTTAGAATTTTTTTTTATTTTTGATTAAGGCCTATGTATTTTGCAGTTCGTAATGGGCACACATTCACAGCTGATCCATTGTCTACCAAAGTAAGAGGGATGTTATATCCCTTGCACCCCATAGTTAAGTACAATGCATTGTTGTAGGTAGTATCTTTTGATGGAAAATATCACTAGTAAAAATGATTGATTTGTTGGATTTCTTTCTAGAAAGCAAGCTAACAAGATCCTAGGGAGTTGTGTTCGTACTTACAGACAAAGCCGTTAGAGAATTCATAAGAGAGTTCCTATGTTCTTTACAAGTACTTAAGAGTTCCCAAATGCTAACGTTCGCCTTGGATTGGAAAATTTGTTTGACCAATGGATCTTCCACCTCAAGTGGAGGTGGTATTGAATTTTGAACTTAACCTTGAGTTTGATTTTAGTGGTCAAAGATACATTTGGTGGTGCTTGATAAACTCTCTTGGAATGAGTTAGAAGATCTATCTCATTTAGGTTAGTTGTAGGACTCGTGAACTAACTTTCTTCTAGAGGCTTTGAGTGCGCCTCCACTTCAAGATGCTCTATGAGTTGTGCTTGATGCCATTGTTCATCCAAGGAGAGATTTGATAAGTCTAGTGATTTCCCTAAGAAATGATCCCAATCAAGCGCCCCCACTTGTCTCATTTTGTAGACAAGGGTGGAGGTGGGAGGACGACGTACTTAGAAACATATAAGTCTTGAAAGTCGTCATCCCATAGCCCGTACACTTCATTAGTTTCCCCTATGAGTGTTGTGGTTAGAGGCTTCCTTATGGGTGTGATATAGTCCAAAGGATCAAACGTACCACTTCCCATATGATCCTCATCAATGTAAAATGTCCCTAATGGGGATACATTGTTATTGGGTTTAGGCGTGGGAATTCTCCCATCGTCTACTAGTTCTTGAATCTTGTGCTTTATGACAAAGCAATGTTCAGTATCATGCCCAACACCTCTATGATTAGCACAATAGGCATTGCCATCCCATTGAGCGTATATTTTTTCTAATGGAGTGGGTGGCGTTGGCCCTGTTGGTGTAAGTAAACCTTTTTAACTTAATTTTTCTAACAACTCTTTGTAACTCACAGGAAATGGTCTAAATTTTCTTTCTTTTGTCCATCTTCTTCGAGGATCATTACTATGATATTGATTTGTGCTATTATATTGCATAAAAGTCGCAAATACATCAATAGAGGATAAAGCATTATCATTCCCCTTCTTGTAGTTATTCTTAAGTTGATGATGTTGAGGCTTATTTGCTTTTTCTTTATCAAGATAATCTTCAATACTAGTAGCCACATAATAGAACTTTTGAAAAGTGTCTAAACTAAGATACCGTACATGTTTGTTGTACTTTTTATGACAATTGTCAATGAATTTTTGCACTAACTCGAGTTCAGGTGGCCTTTGGGCAAGGTAAGCCGCCTTTTCTCGCTGTCCACCAAGAAATCAAGGAAACCTTTATCGTCGCCTTGATTAAGCATTTAAAGTTCACGTAGAGTCTATTAGAACTCTACGTTACTCTCATATTGGGTGATGAAATCCAAAACTACATCTTCCCATGTTATCTTTAATTTCGCATCTAGCCCATAGTACCACTCTCTTGCGGCTGGGTCTAGAGATACAGGGAAAGTCAATGCATAAATCTTAGGATCAATTCCCTTTAATTCCATGGTGCAAGTAAAACACATTAAATGATTTTTTGGATTATTGGTCACCTTGAATATTGGCATGTATGTAGCTAAGAACTTTTCTGGTAAAGCAAGTCTTGTAGGAGGAGCAAACTTTTCTGCATCGAAGTACTTGTTCCTCATTGTGGAACGAAGAACAAGCTTCTCCAACGACTTTTTTTTTATGGATAGTTCCTCCATCTTTTGTTGCAAGGCCATAGTTTAATTTTGGTATTTTTCTTTTCAGCCTTTTCATGTTTCTTAATTCTTCTCTCTTTTGCCTCTTGAGACTTTTCTTCTCTCAAACGAGCAATTTCTTCTTGCAGTTGGTCTATGGTTGACATCGTTATTGGACTATAATTAGTTGTCGAGGGAAGGTGGTTTGAAAGGGGTGGATTGTTTGATGGTAAACGTAGAATGCGAGCGCCAAGAAGTCTTCATTCCCAAGCTTGGAAACCGGCCCTAAAAGAAGTACGAAAGGATAAGTAAATCGATACGCTTGTTTAGGAGACAAAAGAAGAAGAAAGGAAGAAAAAAACGCAAGGTGCATTCGAATGGATAAACATCACCTTTAAACAATTCTTTGATAAAATTTTTTTTGAACGGTTCGAAGAATAAAAAAGGTTTGTAACAGTAGGCGCGCGCAAGTAATCAGGTTGTGCACGGAAGACGCGCTCATCCCAAGCTCTTGCGCTGGTCGTAGTCGCGCGACTCAATGAGTTGTGCATGCAACCTGCTCGTGCAAATTTTTTTTTTTTAAATTCGAGCAACTCTATTTTTTTCTTTTGTTTGTATCTCATCTTTTTTTTCGATTTTTTTTATATTATCCTTCAAATACGACTTAAAATTACAAAGAGACAACTTCGTAATTGGGAACCTAAACAAAACAAAAAGGAAAAAGAAAATCTATCCTAAATAAGTCACAAGTAGTCATGTAACCATACAAGCATACAATAAGCAAAGGTTTACACAATGCCTTTCTGAGGTCATAAGCTTGGGTGTCCAAAGGTACCATATCTTAAAGAACGATGCATAAATCAATCACTTAACGTGTTAACTCATGACATAGCCCTCTCAACATTTTTTTGGCAATATGGGTGGGATGATTGTTATTGATTTCGGGATAGAAGCCTAGTGAATTCAACCCCTAGCCAATGAGCCAATCCCCAAAGGTTATAGTGTGCTATGATTATGAATAATGCAATGTTGATTGTTTGGTTTTTACTTTTGTGAAAAAGGAAGATAGTATGCGTTCAAGTCTCCCACTCTAACTAGACATTATCCAAGTTAATTCTTGTTACAACCCATAGGCAACCTAGTGTTGGAAACCTTGGACCATTACTAAAAAATAATCTTGTAACCTCTAATTCCCCAATGGATTCGCTACTGTAAGGAGGGTGTTCCCATCGTAGGGGATCTTTCTCCTTAAATGCCCATGGTCCTTTAAAAGTCTAGGACTTTACACTTGTTAGAGTGTATTAGGATTTGAATTCCTGACTGTTTGGAGGACCTTGAATTAGAATTGATCGTATCATCACGTTTTTTTTTGTAAGAAACAAGCAAGAGTCGCCAATGAGTTTTAGGAAACCTCGTTCATGCCATTCTCCCAATTAGAGTTCAAGGGATAATTAGCACGAATCGTAAGTTTCACTTCAAGAAATCAGCTGATTTGCAACAGATACGTTCCGACGAACACGTAATTTTGTCGGAAAAAATTAAATTTCCGACGGATTTTTATTCCGTCAGATATTTTCGTCAAATTAATTAAATATGTCAGAAAATCCGTCAGAAATTTCTGACGGAACATAAATCTGTCGAAAAATAGGTAAATTACAATAGATTTAAGTTCCGTCGAGAAATTACGACAAATAAATCCGTAAGAAATATAATTAATTTTTGAAGGAATTGAAATCCGTCGGAAAATTGGTGCTTTCAGACTGAATTTTCCGTCGGAACTATTAAAATAATATTAAAAAAACTATTAAACCTAGATGAGTGAGGCGCCGTTTTGTTTCTTACTCTTTCCTTTTTTCTCACGTTTTCTCCCTCTCTCCTCTTTCTCATTTTATGTTTCCTCCTTCTCCTCTGCTCCTTCCTTCCTCCTTTCTCCTCCGTCCTTCTCCTTCCTCCTTCCTTTTATTCTTTCTATTCCCTCTTCTCCTTCCTTTTTTTCTTTCTTTCTTGCGGTTTTCCCTCTCTTCTTCTCCTCTTTCAAAATTAACACCACACAAGAATATTTTTCATGGTCAAATTGGGGGTTTTGTCACAATATTCGCAAAATTTGGCCAAAACTAAGGTTTCATGGTCAAATTCGACCATGAAGACTCTAGATCTAGAGTTTTCATGGTCGAATTTAGTCGTTTTAAACCAACTTTGAGTTGAAAATCAAGGCTATTTTCAGTTTATAAGGTATGTTTTCTTGTTTTTAATTTTCTTTTTTTTTTTTCTGGATTTTTTTGTTAAACTAATTGTTGTGTTTCGATTTGCTGGTGGTTGTGGTTTTGGGGTGGTTTTAGGTGGGCTCGGGTGGTTATCAAGCTAGATTGTTTGGCAGGATTGTTTGGTAAATGTTGGGTGGGTTAAGGTTGTGGTGGGTTTAGGGTTAGGGTTAGTATTGTAGATCTAGGTTAGGTTGGGTGGGTTAAGGTGGTTGTGGGTTTAGGGTTAGGATTGTAGATCTGGGGACTGGGGTAAGGCTAAGTGGCTTGTAGCGTTGTGGGTTAAGGCGGTGGTGGGGCAGGCAGTGAAGCGAGCTGGTAGTAATGGTGGGTTAAGGTAGTGGTGGGGGATGATAGCGGTGTGGTGGTGGTGGCGTCTGGTGGCAAAACTAGTGGCTGGGCGGTTTTTTTTTTTTTTTTTTTTTTTTTTGCAGCGGTTTCCGACGGAATTTCCGTCGAAATTTTTCGACGGATTTTTTTTATCCGTTGGAATTTTTCGACGGATTTTTCCGATGCCGAAAAATCTTTTTCGATGGAAAATTCCGTCGGAAAAGTGTTTTCGACGGAATTTTTGTAGAAAAATGTCGTTTTTCCTACGAATGCTTTTCCAACGGCAGCTTCCGACAGAAACACGTTTTCCGACGGAAAACAGGGTGTTTCTGACGAAAAATTTCGATCGAAAAACGATCTTTTTCTAGTAGTGTTTACCCATGCCCAAATTGATCTACATAAGCCAGAAATGAGTTCGAGAGCGAGGGTACTAAGATAACGTTCCCTTTAGAGGGAAATCGCTATCCTAGCCCTAGTACGACCACTACTAGGTCTTCCTTTTTCACAATTTCATCACCAAACAATATATTCAATGTGATACTTAAAACTAAATTATTTGATTTTATTTACACACGTCAATCACGTAGGAATTACATTGCAAAAATCGTTATTCTTATTTAATCAATATTCGTGAATGGAACAAAATAAACAAGATTCGCTTTGGCTTAAGTGATCAATCAATAATTAATTATTCAATTCTATTCTTATGTAACGCAAGATACTATATGGAATTTATTAATTAAAATTCTGTTTAAAGTGATAAAACAACACTAATTATTCAATTAAAGTTATTTTATACAAGAACAAAAGGGATTAATGTAAGTGCTCGGGATTATACCACTTCTCTTTGCTAGATCTTCGTTTAGAACACTTATGTACTCCTTCTTGTTTGGGAACCTCCACCGTAGTAACAAATATCAATAGGGGTGAGTGTTTAGGACAAGAGGGTTTGGTAGCACACAAGTTCTACAAAGTTTCTGTTTGAGCCTCTTATTAAGCCTCTATTTGTAGGGAATGGGTGAATTTAGGGTTTTGAACACTCTGCCACAGCAGGTGTCGCGCGCATCTGAACGAGTTGCGCGCGACATCCCAGCGTAAGTGATTTGGTTGCGCTGCTCTGAATGTCTTGCGCACGACATTATTGTAAGATTTGATTTTATATTTTCATGAAATTCTGAATCTTCCGCAAGCACATCACTAGCAGTTGCGTTGGGTGTCGCGCACAACTGAATTAGTTGCTCGCGCCAGACCGGCCCGACTCAGTGAGATGCACGCGGATTTTCTGCGGCAGCATTGATTTTTAACTTAAGTGTTGCTAAATTCATCATTTTTAGGTCTTAAACTTGGGCTTAAGCCTAATTATGATCGGGTTTAGTTAATTGGATCTTAATTCATTTGTTTTTAGGTTAGGCTAGTCGCTTTTGTGTTCTTGTGATTGAATCAGTTATCCATAAGTGTTCTTCACGTTGATCCAACACGAAGATGGTTTTATTTATTGTTATTGAACTTCATGTCAGGACAGGAGGCCAAAAGTAGATGTCTACACACTGTGCATGGCACCGTCATGCGGTGTGCATACCGTGGGGCGGTATTTTTCCTGTTTTTACGTGTTTTTAAAACTATGATAACTTTTGATCTGTAACTCTGAATAAGACGTACAATATATTTTTGGAATTCTTGTAAAGTCTACTTTCCAAACCAACTATAATCAGGTCAAAATATGTTGTAGATTTTAAGATATGACTTTTTTTAGTGAAAAGGTGTCAGTTTTGGGCCGAGTTTAGTGTTTTGATCATATCTTCTTCTTTTTAAATTTGAATTTTGGTTATGATACATCGTTAGAAATATTATTGAAAGGCCTATAAAACTAAATAATAATTGGATCAAAATTATAGGGCTAAAAAATATGATTAACCTGGTTTTATGATATGGACACGAAAAATAGAAAGTAAGTTATGGTTTGGGGAAATACGCTAAGAATTGGGTTGGTTTATGAAATGTATTGAATTAAAAATGGATTTAATCATTCATAGATTAAATACTCAAGTCGAATAATAATGGCGATGAAAGGTTGTTCATCATCGGGTTTGGTTTTGTGGAGACATTTTTAGGTATCCTCACATTGACAGAGTGATCTCTAGAGCCAATTATTGGACTACTCGATTTTTGTCTTATGTTGGAAGACTTCAGTTGGTTAAAGTGATTTTTTCTAAGCCTTCAGTCTTACTGGGGCTAGATTTTTTATCATCCCAAAAAAAGCTATCAAGGAAATTCAGAAGTATTCTAGATTGTTTCTTTGGAGTGGAGGTATTGAGATGTCAAAGAAAGCCTTGGTTTCTTGGCATAACCTTTGCCTTCCCAGGGTAGCTAGTGGTTGGAATGTGAAGGATGGAGCTTTGGAAAAAAAATTTGTTATCTGTAAGCTCTTATGGGCTGTATCTTAAAAAAAAATATATAAATTGTGGGTAAGCTGGGTGGAGGCTTACTATGTTCAAGGTAAAGATTTGTCTGAGGCTAGTCAGACCAACATGTCTTGGGCTTTAAAGAGTATTTTTGGTTACCTACATGAGGTTACTAATGCTGGAGGTTGGAGCTGCTTTCTTAAAGATGGTACCTAATCTATTAAGAAAATGTATTAATATCTTCATGGTGCTCAGGCCCGTAGAAGAGGGTGTGCAAGGTGGGCCTCAGCACAGGGCCCCTAAATTAAAAGGGCCTCCAATTATATAGTATGTAATGTAATCTACTGCAAACAAAACTAATGCTTGGTATATGTTATAGTGGTTAGCATCAACATTTTAGAGTAAACCGTGCACATTGGTCGCATGTTCGATTCTGGTGATGGTTTTTTTTTTTTTCTACTCACGCATAAACCTTCAATAATTCTATAAGAATTTCATTATTAGAGGGAAAAAAACCTGAAGAAATATGGGGTTTTTTTTTTTTTTTTTTTTTTTAATTTTTCCTACTTGATAATAAAGAGTGAAAAATTGCCAAGTTAATTTTTAAAGTTAAAAGGGCCTATTTTTATTTTTGGTGATGGTCGAAATCTTCTGAACAAAGATTGAGAATCAATCTCAATTATCAAGCTTTGAACAAAGATTAATTTTAGTTGATCATTTAAGCTTAGTTAAGAGAGATAAGCTTTGAGTTGTATTTAGCCGCTATTATCAACCTGAATAAAATATCCGAATTTCATTTTGCATAATTAAATATATCATTGTTATAAAGCATTTTCATTTTGTAATGTATATATTGGAAAGTTGTATATTGCCTAAAGTATAAAAAATAAAAAATTGTATAATTTTACATTATTAAGGGCCCCTTTTCGATTTGGAACACGCCCCCAAAATCATTGCTACTGCCCTGATGGTGCTCATGTTAAAGTTAATTGGATTAGAGTTATTTGTAATAACCAGGCTTCCCCTCGTAGTGTGTTTATTTTACTTGGCTAGCTATTTGTAACAGGTTGCCTACTCCTGATAGGATTTTTGTCTGGGGTATTAACTCTGATAGTTTGTGCAAATTATGTGGCTCTTGTAACTGTGGACCATCTGTTTTTTCAATGCAGCTTCTCCTCTCAGGTATGGTCTGCTGTTCTGCAGACTTTGAAATTTCAGAGAGGTTCTAATTCCTTTGCTGCCTAGTTGTAATGGGCTATTAAGTTTGGGAAAAGAAGTAGTCCAAAGCATAGGTTGTACTTGATGTTCTTTGCGGAATGTTTATATTCAACTTCGATTTTGAGGAATAACATTGCTTTCTAACAAAGAAATAGGACTGCTGCTGTTTTGGTAAGGGAAGTCCATTTTAGAATTGCTTGTCGTTTTAATGACAGTCAAATGAATTTTCTTATTGTAGGATGATGTATTAGGCTTGTTTGTTTGTTTCGTTGCTAGCACTTGCTAGTTTTTGGTGTTTCGGTTTTGCTCTTGGTGATTAATAAAATTTTCTTTAATTGCCAAAAAAAAAAAAGTTTCCTAATAACCTTATCATGTATGATATAATCTCATACATTATACACAAATAATGTTGTAACATGATATTATATGTAACTAGTGTGTAGCCCGAGCGTTGCACCGGGTTGCTACTTTAATTATTACTTGTGATTATATGTATTTGATATATATAATGTCTTTTTCCCTTTTTTAATTAGACCTTGTGATTATCAATTATATACATTTATTTTCATGTTTATAACATAGTTAATAGTTGGCTTAAATGGTTAGATAACCATATGTCTTATAAGAGGTTGGGTGTTCAATCCCTTATATATCATCATCTTGAGCATTCATAGTTATTCATATTCAAATCTGATTAACCAAACCTCAAAATATAATTTTTTATCATATTCTCAATCCATTTTCCAAATACAAATGAGAGAATTTTAATTAGGGACAAAGGGAGATATTTAACATTGATATCATAGATTATACATTTGTAAGGCATTTCAAAAGGCTAACGAATATGCATGGCCACATGCATATGGTAGTGTAAAAATTTGGAGTACCATATTATATTCAGTGGTACTATATATATGTTCAATTTGTAGTGATATTAAATATACTCATATATATATATATATATATATATATATATAGGGGGAGGCTCTCGTGAGAATTTTTCTTATGTGAGAATTTTTCTTATGTGAGAACACTCTTTATGTTCTAAATTTTTACTCGTATGTTCTAAATTTTAAATCTAATGTTCTAAACTTTTCCTTAGGTGTTCTAAATTAAATCAAATGTTCTAATTTATTACTCACATGTTCTAAACCATAAATTAGTTAAGTTTAATATCATAAATTTTAAATAACTTGTTCCAAAATTTTAACTTATATGTTCTAAATTTTAAAATGTGTGTTCTAAGATTTTTAATTATATGTTCTAGATTTTAAAGCGTATGTTCTATTTTTTTACTCATATGTTCTAAATTTTTTACTCACACTTTCTATATTTTGTATCAGTTTGTTCTAAATTTTTATTCACATATTCATAATCTTAAATCAGATGTTCTAAATTTTACTCATATGTTTAAAATTTCATAAAGCATATTTTATAAATTTTTAATCACTTGTTCTAATTCTTAAATCAAATGTTCTAAACATATTACTCACATAAATGTTCTAAATTATTACTCAGATGTTCTAAATTTTAATTTCAGACACATGTTCTAAATTTAAAATCAATTCTCATATAAGTATGAATTCTCACATATGAACCTATTCTCACCGGATCCCTCCCCTATATATATATATATATATATATATATATGTGTATGTATATGTATCCTTGCTCAAGGAAATGTTGTGCAAGGAGCTAATGCTAGCAACTCAATTAGAAACTACAACAGATGGTCACTTAGTGAGGACCGTGCACTAGTTCGGGCTATGAATGATCTTATCGATCTAGGTGGTTGGAAAACAGATAATGGCCGGTTTAAAAATGGTGCTTTTTCTAAATTGGAAGCTCTCATGAAACAGAAACAACCTGAGTGTGAAAAAAAAGCCAAGCCTCATATTGAGTCTAGAGTAAAGCTCCTTAGGAAGCAGTATGATGCTATCTCAAAGTCCGAGTGCTAGCGGAGTTGGGTGGAACGATGATGGGAAGTTTGTTACGTGCCCATAATCGGTTTGGGATGAATGGATTAAGGAGCTTCCAATTTAGAAAAATGGTGCTTTTTCTAAATTGGAAGCTCTCATGAAACAGTAACAACCTGAGTGTGAAAAAAAAGCCAAGCCTCATATTGAGTCTAGAGTAAAGCTCCTTAGGAAGCAGTATGATGCTATCTCAAAGTCCGAGTGCTAGCGGAGTTGGGTGGAACGATGATGGGAAGTTTGTTACGTGCCCATAATCGGTTTGGGATGAATGGATTAAGGTAAATTCCTTCTACTTTTTAGGTCTTTTACAAGAATATTCACATATAACCTGTTTTGATCTCCCCAGACTCCCTGAGTGTCTTAAATCAATGGAATTAAATTGTATGTATTACCTATAATGTGAAGATTTACTTGTGAGCCACAAAAGTTGTATGACAATTTGTATTTCTTATTTTGGCAGAGTCATAAAAATGCAGCAGGCTTAAGAAACAAGCCATTTCCTTTTTATGATGACTTAGGGAAAATATTTGGCAAAGATAAGGCTATTGGGAATGAAGCTGCAAATGTTCATGATGTACTTGATGAGGTGGATGAAGAAAACAAAGGAGAAAAAGAGCAAGAAGTCCCTCAATATTCTGAAGAACATATTAGTTTAACTCCTCTATGTAATCAAACAAGGACTCCACTTTCAACAACACTTGCAACTAGTAGGACGAAAAGAGCAAGAACCGAAACAATTGAAGTTTTAAAAGAAGAGTTTTCGACCAAAGTTGGAAAAATCAGCGATGTAATGGAAGCTGCAGCCTGCAGGCGAGCACATAGGACGACTTGCCAATTGTTTCAAGCATGAGTCCGATTCTGCTGAGTGAAGGATGAAAGTGACTTTCGAGGTAATGAAAATTGAAGGCTTATCTCTTACTGAAGTTCTTTTGGCATCCAAATAAATTGTCCTTAATCCTCTTGAAGTTGACTTTGTTTTTAGCCTTCCAGATGACTATAAATACCTTATATTCAGGGTCTCTTGCTTCCATATCAATGATTGAAAAAAAAAAAACTTTGCATTTGATGTAGGTGATCCTAACCTATGACTCATAAATTTTTTTGTGATTTAGTACTACACACTTTTTGTAAAGTCTAACGAAGTATTGCAGCTTGTGAGCCAAATTAGATTTGCTTATGCTTTTATTGGGGATATAATACTGGTCTTTTATAAGGAACACTACTAAACAATCTCATCTAATTTAGGCTTAGTTATTTGGATAGTCAGTTTTTGCTGATTATATTATCTCTCTTTATGTAAGCAACTTGTAGCTCTTTTGCAATATATGAAATATGTATTATTCAAAGTAGCCATAATACTTGTATACATTTTATTGCTTTTTATTATCACTGGTACCTCTCCATTGCTTTAAATTTTCAAATTATCTTGCAAAATTAATTAGTTGTGTCAATAAAATTCATATGTTGACTAGTTAAGATTGTGTGTGTATATATTATGTGAAAAGTAGTTAAAGTAGTTACAATTCATGGGAAATAGATAAATACAACCAAACAAAATAAGGGAACTTAATTCATGGGAAGTGTAAATTCCTTATTGTCAACCAAACAACGTTAGAGAACTTTCTAGGAAGTGAATAAGGGAAAAAACATCCTAGGAAAATGAATTCCCTATGGGAACTTATTTTCCTTATAAACCAAACAACTCCTAAATCTTACATTCTTAAAGAGGGAAAACTCTAGGCGCATAGTCCCTATGTATTAAGGATGCAAATAGGATGACATTTTTGTAAATAATGGGAATCTGAAGGTGAAAAATATGATGACAAAAAGTACCACTACTTGCATAATAGTATATAAAAATACTATTCAAATAACTTATACTTTAATGGTACATTATACATATATAGTAGTACACAAAAATGTACTACTATACTAAAATAAAAGAGAAAATGTACCACCGAAGTCCAGATTGTCTTCCTATGTGCATGCCAAATACATAGGTGTTGAAGGTTATAAGTTTTGATGATGATGAACTTAAACTAAAGCAAACTCAACTAAAGGTTTACAAGTGTTTAAGTACAGGAGAAATGGACCTTGGTGAAGGAAGAACATCTTGTATTATGAAGACTTGAAGAATCTTTAAAGAGTTAATCAATAGAAGAAGAGTTCTCTAACAAGAACTAAATTCCTTAACAGGAATGTTCCCTAACAGGAACTTGAAGTTTGTAAGCTGAAGACAGTAAGTTCCGCAAGGAACTTAGGCTGCGAAATTCCAGTTGTGAACTGGAGACCAAATGACAGCAGGAACTTGTTCCTGGCCTGCGTGAAGCCCAAGATATTCAGAATTACAGAAGCGCGACATTGAGATATTAATTTAGTTAAGATTTTATCTTCTAGATTTATAGTTAAATATGTTAATAAGATATGCATGAAATCTATTAGAGACGTGACAAGATAATTTGGCAAAAAGATAAAATTGGAAAAATATAAAAAGATAGATTTTGGAAAAAAAAATTTGTTTAAATTTATTTTCCTAAAATCAGTTGCAAAACGATATTATTCTCTAATATATATCTTCTTGTATTTTTCGGAAAAGACTTTTCTTTAATAAAATGATTTACCAAAAATCGTATTTAGAGATAAGGAAAGTTAACATCTTTATCTTTTGAAAACCTACTTTCTATACAAGTTATACTTGTATAAATAGTAGAAGTAAAACTGCTTTCGATTTTTGTAAGTTTTATGCGTGAAGAAAATCTTGTGAGCTTTATCAAAGTGTGTTGACCTTAAGTTTTGATGATGAGTCAAGGAACCTAAGCAAATCCATAGGTGTTTTAACCTTTGTCTATTAGCTTTGATTTGCTGACAGGTTTATGCAACGAAGTTCTAGAGTCAGAATGGAGCATGGAACAAGGTAAAGGATTAGCTATGGATGAGTATAGAAGACAATCAGAAGCCAAGTTCCTTGAGTGAGGAACTGAAGCCTCAGAGTCGAAGCTTCACAGTGTGTCAAGGAGTCTAATGTATCTTTATCTTTATTTTAGGCTTCTTGTATCTATGCTAAGTACAGTGTTAATTGATAGGGTTTAAGTGGATTTAATTTTATTTGATAAAGATTTTATTTTTCCATATTTTAACTTGTTTTAATTTTATTTCGAAAAATATCCTTTAAGTTAAAATATCTTGTTAGTTAAAAAGATTTTCTGTTTTAATTCTATCTTATTATTTTGGAAAATCTAATTTGGAAAATATTATTTATAAACGACTGTTTTACCTAGTCAAGGAAGTTGAGAGAATTAAGGAAGCAGTAAACCACTTCCTTGGAGAGTGCTTCATCTTGTTACCTAAGCATCCACGAACTACACTTCCTAATTTCATGGAAGTAGTGGCTTAGTGGGAATTAAGGCAAACGGAAATATTTCAACTTCCTGCCTCTAATATAAATAGGGTTGGTTTTCTATTTTAAAAGACACACTTGAGCATTCCAGTCTTTTAGCTTTTGAAAAAGAGTCATAATCCACTTAAGTCCTTGAGTGTCTTTGTACTTAGCAATTTAGAGTTTAATCTTTGAGTTGTATTGGGTTAGAGTTTGGGGAAACTCTGAGAGTGTTTTATTGCTTTGAGTGAAGCAAGGAGAAAGAGAGAGAGTTTGAGAGTTCGACTGATTGAGGGATCAGTTGAAGGGAGCTTAAGTTCATAGAGGAACTTGAGTTTAGAATCATAATTTGTAATAGGTTGTTTTCCCTATTATTATTGAGAATTGAGCTTAAAATCCCTTGTGGTCATGGTTTTTCTTCTTGATTAGGGCCAAGAAGTTTTCCACGTAAAATATCTTTTTGCACTTTTATTTTTTATTTGAGTTTCTTTATAAATTCCGCAAAAATTACCCTAGTTCCTCTACAATACAATTTAACCCCCCTCTTATATTGTTCATTCGAGTCAACAATTGGTATCAGAGCTAGGTCCTCGAAGAAATCAGGAAACCCTGACGAGTTAAGTTCCTGGAATCAAGATGAACAATCACGAGAAACTGGAAGAAGGTTACTCTACGAAGCGACCTCCTATGTTCAATGGGAAATTCTACACCTATTGGAAGAACAGGATAGAGATATTTATCAAAGCCGACAACTACCAGGTTTGGAGAGTGATCGAAGTTTGTGATTTCGAAATTACCAAAACAGTTGGTGAAAACGAGGTAGTACCTAAACCCATGTTTGAATTTGATAAGGAAGATTTTGAAAAAATGGAAATTAATGCACTTGTTGTTAAATTACTTCACTGTGGTCTTGGTCCCCATGAACACAATCGTGTTATGGGCTGTAAAAATGCTAAAGAAATTTGGGATTTACTACAAGTAACACATGAAGGAACTAATGAAGTGAAACGCTCTAAAATTGATTTGCTTATGTCTAAATATGAACGTTTTGAAATGCAATCTAAAGAAACTATCCAGGAAATGCTAACAAGGTTCACTAACATTATTAATGAGCTTGTTTCTCTTGGAAAGCAAATACCTATTGATGAGCAGGTCAGGAAAGTTCTAAGGAGCCTCCCTCAAGATGAAAGATGGAGAGCCAAAGTGACTCCCCTACAAGAAACTAAGGACTTCACAAAATTCAACATTGAGCAACTTGCTGGTTCCCTCATGACTCATGAGTTGCACTTAGGAACATGCAATAGTGAAGGGAACAAAGGAAAAGGCTTAACTCTCAAAGCTGGTGATCAAGAAGAATCTGAGGTAGATGAAGAAGAAGCGACTATGCTGGTGAGAAGGTTCAAAAGAATGTTCAATCGAAATAATAGAACAAGGAACTTCACCAAGAAGTCTTCTAACTCAAAGGCCGATTCTGGATGTCACAAATGTGGATCCCTAGATCACTTTATTCGTGAATGTCCCTTGTGGGAAACTGAGAAAGGTAAAGGGAAGGCCAAGGAACAGAACAAGAGCAACAAAACTCCTTACAATAAAACAGACATTAGGAAGGCTATGATTGCTGCTTGGAGAGATTCTGAGAGTGATGATGAGGAGGAACAGCCTGAACAAGAAACAGCCAATTTATTGATTACATTTTAGAAACAGTCAAACGTGATGAAAAGGCCTACAATGATGAACTGGCTAAAGAGGTACGTGCTGATCCTAATTATCTTAGAACTCTTCCTAAAGAAGTACTTATTGATTACATTTTAGAATTGGAAGATGATTGGATAGTAGATATTAAAAATCTTAATGAATGTAAAAAGCTCTTAAAGTCTGCAAGGAACACAGTACCTGGATTGAGAACCAGCGTACTGATGTTCAAGGCAGATTCTTTGATCTTTTTGATAAGAATCTTCTTCTAAAAGAAATGAATGAAAAACTCAAGTATGAAAATATTATGGTTAATGTAGAACTGACTTCAAATCGTCAAGTTCCTCTTCTGAATCATTGCCTAAGCTTAATGAAGATTTTGAAAAATTAAAACATAATCTTGATGAGTTAAGAATTGAAAAGGCTAATTTAGAAAAGGAACTTGCAATCAGAAAAGAAAGAAGCACTGGTCTGCTTGGTGTACCTAAATGGATTGAGAATGCTCAAACCAAAAGAACTAAGGACTAGGATACATTCGATCTAAGCATAAAGGTAAAAAGAAATATGTTGATTTACCTAGCCATAAAGTTTGTTGCTTTTGTGGGAAAACAGGTCACTTAGTGAATACTTTTTATAAGAAGGAACAATCTGTAAGTAAGAATTTTAAGCAAGTTTGGGTTAAAAATCTGATATTGCTTCAACGTCCAAGGAAACCTGGGTTCCTAAAACTAATCAATGAGTTCTTTTGCAGGTTCTAGTGAGGGGGAACAACACGTGGTATCACGACAGCGGTTGTTCAAAGCATATGACTGGAGACAAATCAAAATTCCTCTCACTTGAGACCTATTCTCGAGGAACTGTGACCTTTGGTGAGAACAAGAAAGGAGAATTTATTGGAAAAGGAAAAGTAGGAAGGTCAAGTTCCTATTCAATTGAAAATGTACTTTTGGTCGAGGGTTTGATGCACAATTTGCTGAGTATATCACAATTTTGTGACAAAGGAAACTCTGTAAGTTTTACTTCTAAATCATGCAACATCATTAATGACAAAACGGGAAGGGTTGTTCTTGAAAGAACTAGAAAAAGGAACACTTACATTGTGGATCTCAATTATGTTCCAAGGAACAACCTTACATGCCTGAGTGCCATTAATGATGATCCTTTATTATGGCATAAACGTTTTGGACATGCTAGTTTCTCACTCATGGATAAACTTAGAGTAAGGAACTTGGTCATAGGGCTTCCCTCAGTCAAGTTCCTCGTACAACAAACCTGTGATGCATGTGTGAGAGGCAAGCAAGTCAGGTCATCTTTTAAAAGTAAAAACATGGTAAGCACCACAAAGCCATTGGAACTCATTCATATGGATTTGTGTGGCCCCATGCGTGTTCAAAGTAGAAGTGGAAAGAAATATGTTCTAGTTATTATTGATGATTTTTCTAGATTTACCTTGGTGATTTTTCTATCTAGCAAGGATGAAACCTTTGATGAATTTGTGTCGTTTTCCAAGAAAGTGCAGAAGACAAGTGGAAATCAAATTATCCACATTCGGTCAGATCATGGAACTGAGTTAGAAAATTCAAGATTTGAGTAGTTTTGCAGAGAAAATGGCATGGATCATAACTTCTCAGCCCCAAGAACTCCTCAACAAAATGGAGTCGTGGAGAGGAAAAATAGGACCCTAGAAGATATGGCAAGAACAATGCTCATAGCTAGTGGACTTCCAAGGAACTTCTGGGCTGAAGCTATCAACAATGCTTGTTATATTATAAATCGAGTTATGATGAGACCAATCATCAATAAAACTCCATATGAACTGTTTAAGGGCAGAAAACCCAATATTTCTCACTTTAGAGCTTTTGGATGCAGGTGTTTTTTCAATAATAATGGAAAAAGGAACATAGGAAAATTTGATGAAAGAAGTGATGAAGCTGTGTTCCTTGGCTATGCATCAAATAACAAGGCTTACAGAGTTTACAATAAAAATACTATGTGTGTCGAAGAAAGCATTCATGTGATATTTGATGAATCTAATATGTTTATGAATGTGCAGGAGCAAGACTCTAATGATTATGAAATTGGTATGGTTAGAGACAGAGAAGATGATGAAGAGGAAACCAGTCATCCCAAGGAAAAACAAGTTGAACCTGAACAAGATCATCAAGAAAATGCTGAAGTTCCTCCACCTGAAGTTCAGGAGGAACAGGATCATGAAGAAACAGGCAACATAGAGGAACCTGAGGAAGCAGAAAAAGAAGTGCCCCAAATAGGAGTTCTGGCCAGAGAGTTTAATCCAAAGCCCTTAAAATATCAAGGCTCTCACCCTACTGACCTCATCATAAGTGACATTGGCAGAGGAACTCAAACCAGATCACAGATGAGGAACTTCTGTGCCTTTCAAGCCTTTCTATCCATAATTGAGCCAAGAAATCATGGAGAAGCTTTCAAAGATGCTGACTGGATAATTGCCATGCAAGATGAACTCAATGAATTTGATAGTAACAAGGTCTGGGATCTGGAAGAGAAACCCAAAAATAAAAAGGTAATAGGGCTCAAATGGGTTTTCAGAAACATGCTGGATGAGTATGGAACTATAGTGAGGAACAAGGCCAGACTTGTTGTGAAAGGCTATAATCAACAAGAAGGTATTGACTTTGGAGAAACTTTTGCTCCTGTTACCAGGTTAGAAGCTATTAGAATATTAATTGCTTTTGCTTCATTTATGGGTTTCAAATTATATCAAATGGATGTTAAATGTGCTTTCTTAAATGGTTTTCTTGAAGAAGAGGTGTTTGTGGAACAACCACCTGGTTTTGAAAATCCCCAATTTCCTAATTATGTCTTTAAGCTTGATAAGGCTCTTTATGGGCTGGAACAAGCACCAAGATCTTGGTATGATAGGCTCTCTAAGTTCCTTCTACAAAATGATTTTAAAAGAGGAAAAGTAGATAAAACTTTGTTTCTAAAATCTGAAGCAACTGACTTGTTAGTTGTGCAAATATATGTTGATGATATTATTTTTGGAGCAACTAACGAAAACTTGTGCAAGTACTTTGATGAATTGATGAGTGGTGAATTTGAGATGAGTATGATGGGGGAACTGAACTTCTTTCTTGGACTTCAAATCAAACAAACGGAAAGAGGTATTGCAATTCACCAATAAAAATATGTCAAGGAACTACTGAAGAAATACAATCTTGACCAAGCAAAGACCAACCATACACCAATGGGAATAGGCACAAGGTTAGATGAAGATCTACAAGGAACTAGTTTAGATCAAATCAAATACAAAGGTATGATCGGATCCCTTTTATACTTAATTGCTAGTAGACCTGATATTGCTTTTAGTGTTGGCTTATGTGCAAGGTTTCAAGCTAATCCTAAAGAGTCACATCTCACTGCAGTAAAAAGGATCCTAAGATACCTCAAAGGAACTGACCATCTCTGTCTCTTCTATCCTAGAAGTGATACTTTTGATTTAAAAGGTTTTGCAGATGCTGATTATGTAGGAGATTTGGTGAATAGGAAAAGCACTTTAGGAATGATTCAGTTCCTCGGACCATGTCTATTTTCTTGAGGTTCTAAGAAACAAAATACAGTGGCCTTATCAACTGCTGAAGCTGAGTATGTGGCTGCTGCAGCTTGTTGTTCCCAAGTTCTTTGGATTAAACAACAATTAAGAGACTATGGTATGAAGTATGATTGCATTCCTATCTATTGTGATAATACTAGTGCTATATGTATTTCAAAAGATCTAGTTCATCATTCTCGAGTGAAGCATATTCACATAAGGCATCACTTCCTTAAAGATAATGTGGGAAAAGGCTTGATTAAGTTAGATTTTTGTGATACTGAAAATCAAATTGCTGACATTCTTACTAAGCCTTTGAGCAGGGATAAATTTGAAAAGATGCGTATGGAACTTGGTATGATACAATTGAGTTAAGAAGACCTCAAGTTCCCCCAAGGTATAAGTCAATCATGCATGCATTATATGTATCTTACACAATATGAATATGTGAAAACATAGTCCTAAGAATTAGAATGTATGGCATTACATATGGGATTGTGGCTGTATGTGAAGAAATCAAATTGTATTTAGCTTATCTATAATATTAAAAAACTATGTTGATTTGTTCCAAGTTCCTCCGAATTATTTCATAAGATTTCGTTTTTATCCTTTCTCAAATTAATTAGCTAAGTCAGTTAATTAATTTTATCTTCTTGAAAATCTTATCTTATATTCTGATTTGAATTATCCATAAAATATCTATCTTTTTAAATTCAAATCCATCTGTTAAATTTTTCATTCAAATACCCTAGAACCTTCGTATTTAATTCTAAGCCTCTGATCAAACAATTAATCTAGACTACCTTGTCAAATCATCTCAAGATTAATCTGACCAAGTGAGAAGTATTTTTACCATATCCCTTCAAACGACACCTACCACATTCAATTCACCTTCTACACTATTACACCGACCTATTTCAACTCTCAAAATTCACCCCACTATAAAATGAAACCAAACCCTAACCATTGTTCCTCACCACCTTACTCCGTAAAATACACTCTCATCTTCAGTGATTCTTCTCCAATTCCCATTGACATCTCACCAAAAATTCAAAACTCACCTCAAAAGGAATTGCCCATGGAAATTGAGACTGATACCTCAACTCAAGCCCTTATTGAAAACCCTCAAAATAAACCCATGGCTCGGAGTGATTCGAAAAAGAGGAAGTTGGAGGTTGAAGAAGAATTGGACTACGAGGAACTTGGTGAATCGATTCAGGGGGAAAAATCAAAATCTCCTGCTGTCAAGAGACTTGAAGCAAGCTCTGAACATTTCATCGCTGGTTTCTGCATTAACCTAAAGTGGTGTGAGTCGTGTAAGTATTCTGAACTTCTTGATATACTTGAAGCTCAAAATTGGGTTAAGTTGTTTAGTGAATGTTATGACAATGTGATTGCTCATGCTCCGTTAAAAGAATTTTGTGCAAATTTTAGGAATGTGAATGGTGTGTGTACAAGTAGAGTTAAAAACACGAAAATTAGTTTTGATGCTGATGATTTAGCTTCTGTGTTTGGAACTCCTAATGAGGGGTTTGATGAGTATTTTAAAGGAGAAACTGAATTAAAGGTTGAGGGTGTTCCTATTGAAAAAATTGTTGAATCAATTGGGGGTAAAACTTCCAAAGTTCGAACCAACCATAATCTGTTTTCACCTATACAAAAGCTACTCTTTATTTTTGTTCACCTAGCTATCATCCCAAGAACCCAGCATAGACATGAGGCAAATCACCTTGATGTTGTCCTTATGTACTTCCTTGAAAACAAAATACAAATAAACTTTCCTTCCTTGATGATCCAACACCTCAGTCACTGCCTAGCCAACCATTTGAAGGTTGGATATGCAAATTTGCTAATTACTCTTCTTGAAATTTGTGGTATCTCCATGGCTAACTATGAAAGCCTCACACTTAAAACAAACCACTACGTGCAACAAGAACCCTTGAAGCCAGAAACCTGACTGTGTTGATGGAGTCACCCAATTTCTCACCAAATCTCTCCCTAAACCTAAGCAAGATGAGAGCGGTGTGAAGAAATTAGAAGAAGAGGAGTTGGACAGATGGTTGGAGGAGGAAGAAAGTGAGGGAGAAAGGAAAGAAAAAGAAGTGTTATTAATGCCTGCAAAGAGCACTACCAGTGTTGGAAAGAGGAAGAGTACAAGGTTAGCTTTTAGGCCAAAGGGGAAGGACAAGGCAGAATCCACTACAGTAGTGGATTTGAGTGAATAAAAGGGCTTGGGAGAAGAGAGAACTTTTGTTCAGGGGGAATAGGGCACATTTAAAGAAACCACAGTTCAAAGCTGGTGAAGGAATGGGTTTGACTTGTCTTGGTTCTGTCAGCTCTACTTTGCAATTGAGATATCTCAAGGATACAATGCAAAGGCTTGTTGATGCTCAGCCTGTTCTGGTTCAGAGGATTGAAGCATTAAAGAAGGTGGTAGGAGACCTGGTGCAGGCCTCCAAAGAACTCACCACCACCATGCAGCAGAGCACCTCGACCATATCACAAGGCCAAGCTGATCTTCTGAAGAAACTAGAGGATCTGGTCATTGAAGAGGTAGATGCAGGAGAAGAGCATCCATCATCTGCCCCATAAGCCTAACACTATTTCTGTCTGTCTTAGCTATTAAACTGTTTATCTTCGAACTTGGTCTGGATTGAACTTTGTTTTATTTTGTCTCTTTTGGTCTGTAAACACTTAAACAGGGTATTTTGATTTTCTTGATGTTCTGGAGGAACATCAGTTTGTTTTTATGGATAATGCTTACTTGCTTTGTGACTATTTGCATACTATTTCTGCCTATATGTGCTTTGTTCTATGATTGGGACACAAACCATTAAAATGGTGCTGTGTTTAGATATATATGTGCATTAATTTTGATGAAAGCCAAAAGGGGGAAAAGAAAGGCAAACTCAATTATTGAAAAGCTTCTCCATCCATCTGCATACTAAGGTATATAAGGTATATAATTTTTCTCCTATTCAGTTCAGTTCCTTGTTTAAATTTACTAGTTCATTTGAGTTTTAAGTTTTTTTTCTCTCTGATTCTCTTTTAGTTTTTAATGAGTTTGCTTAGGTTTGTCATTCATCAAAAACGGGGAATATTGTTGACCTTAAGTTTTGATGATGACTCAAGGAACCTAAGCAAATCCATAGGTGTTTTAACCTTTGTCTATTAGCTTTGATTTGCTGACAGGTTTATGCAACGAAGTTCTAGAGTCAGAATGGAGCATGGAACAAGGCAAAGGATTAGCTATGGATGAGTATAGAAGACAATCAGAAGCCAAGTTCCTTGAGTGAGGAACTGAAGCCTCAGAGTCGAAGCTTCACAGTGTGTCAAGGAGTCTAATGTATCTTTATCTTTATTTTAGGCTTCTTGTATCTATGCTAAGTACAGTGTTAATTGATAGGGTTTAAGTGGATTTAATTTTATTTGATAAAGATTTTATTTTTCCATATTTTAACTTGTTTTAATTTTATTTCGAAAAATATCCTTTAAGTTAAAATATCTTGTTAGTTAAAAAGATTTTCTATTTTAATTCTATCCTATTATTTTGGAAAATCTAATTTGGAAAATATTATTTATAAACGATTGTTTTACCTAGTCAAGGAAGTTGAGAGAATTAAGGAAGCAGTAAACCACTTCCTTGGAGAGTGCTTCATCTTGTTGCCCAAGCATCCACGAACTACACTTTCTAATTTCATGGAAGTAGTGGCTTAGTGGGAATTAAGGCAAACGAAAAAAATATTTCAACTTCCTGCCTCTAATATAAATAGGGTTGGTTTTCTGTTTTAAAAGACACACTTGAGCATTACAGTCTTTTAGCTTTTGAAAAAGAGTCATAACCCACTTAAGTCCCTGAGTGTCTTTGTACTTAGAAATTTAGAGTTTAATCTTTGATTTGTATTGGGTTAGAGTTTGGGGAAACTCTAAGAGTGTTTTATTGCTTTGAGTGAAGCAAGGAGAAAGAGAGAGAGAGTTTGAGAGTTCGACTGATTGGGGGATCAGTTGAAGGGAGCTTAAGTTCATAGAGGAACTTGAGTTTAGAGTCTTAATTTGTAATAGGTTGTTTGCCCTATTATTATTGAGAATTGAGTTTAAAATCCCTTGTGGTCGTGGTTTTTTCTTCTTGATTAGGGCCAAGAAGTTTTCCACGTAAAATCTCTCTTTGCACTTTTAGTTTTTATTTGATTTTCTTTATAAATTCCGCAAAAATTACTCTAGTTCCTCTACAATACAATTCACCCCCCCCTCTTGTATTGTTCATTCGAGTCAACAATGTGTAAGTTTGCCAAGCTTTATCTTGTCATATTAGTTTCAGGTTTTATGCATAGCTTGCCTAACATATTCTAGACATTTTACTTATTGTAATTGATTGGGTATTTGGGTGAGAGTGTATGAGATTTATTATCACATACAATAGAAGTTATTTTGTAAAAAGAGTGCATTGGTACTGTGAGAGTACGAGTGAATTCAAGTCAGGGGATTTGAATTGGGTAGGATTGAGTCTTACCGTGCTACAAGTTCTAGTTGGAACTTGTGTTTAAAGGTCTGGATTATAATAGGTTTGTAATTTCTTCATTGCCCTATTATAGTGGATTGTTTGTGTGTTTGAAATCCCTTAGAAGGGTCGAGATTTTACTTCCAGTTGGGCCCTGGAAGGTTTCCTCGTAAAATTGTGTGTGCACTATCAAGTTCCTTTTATATTCTGTTTTAAATTTTCAAAAGTAGCCATTAGGAACTTAACTACAATTCACCCCCCCCCCCTCTTGTAGTGTTCGTTACAACTAACAATTGGTATCAGAGCAAGGTTCTCACGTGTAAGCAGATAATTTTGCTGAGTAAGATCTTAAGGAGAAATGAACTACAAGGAAAAACTTGAAGAAGGGTACTCAACCCAACGCCCTCCTATGTTTAACGGTAAGTTTTATACCTACTCGAAGAATAGAATGGAGATTTTCATTAAGGCTGAGAATTACCAAGTTTGGCGTGTTATTGAAGCCGGTGACAATGAGGTAAACGCAACAAATGATAAAAATGAGGTAGTTCCTAAACTTATTTCTGATTATGACAAAGAAGATTATCAGAAACTCGAAATGAATGCTTTAGCAATAAAGTACTTACATTGTGGTCTTGGACCTCATGAGCATAATCGTATCATGGGGTGCAAGACTGCTAAACAGATTTGGGATCTACTCGAGGTCACTCATGAAGGAAAAAACGAGGTAAAACGTTCTAAAATTGATTTACTGATGTCTAGATATGAAAGGTTTGAAATGCAGTCTAAAGAAACTATAGAAGAAATGTTCACTAGATTTAATGACATAATTAATGAACTAAACTCCCTTAGCAGGCATATTCCTATTGATGAACAGGCTAGAAAGATTTTGAGAAGTCTTCCACAGGATGAACGTTGGAGATCCAAAGTTACTGCCATGCAGGAAGCTAAGGACTTCACCAAGTTCAATATGGAACAACTAGCTGGATCACTTATGACTCACGAATTGCATCTGAGTTCCAATAACAAAAGTTCCAAAAACAAGAGTCTTGCTCTAAAGGCTCTAGACTCAGAGGAATCTGAAGTTGATGAAGAGGAGATGGCTACGCTAGTCAAATGATTCAAAAAGATGATGAATAATAGAAGGTTTGACAGAAACAAGAAGCCCACTGGTTCCAGAGACACTACTTGTTTCAAATGTGGAGCAAAAGATCACTTCATTAAGGATTGTCCACTTAAGGACGGTAAGAACAAACCTAAGGAACAATCTAAGGAATCCAGAGTGTATAAGCCTTTCTTCACATTGACAATGTGAAGAAAGCAATGCTAGCCTCCTGGGGATATACTGAAGATCAACCTCTTGAAGAAACAGCCCATCTGTGCCTAATGGCAAAAACAGATGAAAAGGCTAAGCTGAAGGAACTTGAAGCTGAGGTATGGTTTTCTGAAAGAGATCTAGAACATTTCTCTAAAAAGAATCTAATATATGCTGTTTTGGAAATTCAAGAAGATCTTAAAGAATTGTATAGAGCCAAACAGCAAAGTGATAAAGCTTTAATCACTTACCAAGAAAATAGTGAGTGGGCTGATAACATGAAATTTGACATTCAATATAGATTCTTTAGTCTTTTTTATGATAATCGTATTCTAAAGGAGACCTTAGAAAACTTAAAACATGATAACATACTCTTGAATGTTGAACTTTCTTTGTTAAGATCAGGAATAGACTCACTTAATTCTGAAGTTCCTTCTCTAACTCAAATCACAAATTTTGAGAAATTGAAATCAGATTTAGAGGAAATTAAAATGGAGAAAGCCAGACTTGAGGGGGAATTTGAGAAGGCTAAGAAAGGTAAGAAACCTGTTGAGTACATAGTTCCTGATTGGATTACTAATGCTCAGACCAAAAGAACAGAAGGACTAGGTTTCAAGAAGAAGTTCCAAAAAGAAAAGAACTATGTTAATTTGCCTAGTAGTATTGTTTGTCATTTCTATGGAAAAACTAGACATAAGCAAATGAATTGTTCAAAGAGAAAAAGTAGTACACAGAAAAATAAAAATTATGTTGAGCAAATTTGGGTTATGAAAAATAATCCCACTCCTATTACACAGGAACCCAAAGATACCTGGGTTCCTGTTACTAATGCTTAATTCTTCATGCAGGTTCTAGTGAGGGGGAACAACACTTGGTACCTCGACAGTGGTTGTTCGAAGCACATGACTGGAGACAAATCTAGATTTCTCTCACTGGATGCCTATTATGGAGGAACTGTGACTCTTGGTGACAATATGAAAGGAGATATAATTGCCATTGGCAAAGTAGGAAGGTCAAGTTCCCATGCTATTGATAATGTATTTTTGGTCGAGGGTCTCAAACACAACTTGTTGAGCATTTCACAATTTTGTGACAAAGGAAACTCAGTAAGTTTTACTTCAAACAAATGTAGAATCATTCATAATGACACTGGGAACATTAATTTAGAAGGAACTCGTAAAGGGAACACATATGTCGTGGATCTTAACGAAGTTCCTAAAAGCAGTCTAACATGTCTCAGTGTTATTGAGAATGATCCTTTATTATGGCATAAAAGATTTGGTCATGCAAGCTTTACATTACTTGATAAACTGAGAGCTAAGGAACTTGTGTAAGGTCTCTCTTGCATCAAGTTCCTGTATGACTAGGTGTGTGATGCTTCTGTTAGAGGAAAACAGACTCGAAGTTCCTTTAAATCCAAGAAAATTGTAAGCACCAAAAGACCTTTGGAACTTGTTCATATGGATCTATGTGGTCCTATGAGAATCTAAAGTAGAAGTGGTAAGAGATATGTAATGGCAATTGTTGATGATTTTTCAAGATTTACTTGGGTTTTCTTTCTTGTTAGCAAAGATGAAATATTTGGTGAATTTGTAGCCTTTGTAAAGAAAGAACAGAGAAGAACAAGTAATCCACTGTTTCACCTTAGGTCAGATCGTGGCACAGAATTTGAAAATTCTAAATTTGATGAATTCTGTACTGAGCATGGTATGGATCACAACTTCTCGGCACCAAGAACACCAACAACAAAATGGAGTGGTGGAACGTAAGAATAGAAGTCTTGAAGACATGGCTAGAACAATGCTAATCTCAAATGGTCTGCCAAGAAACTTCTGGGCAGAAGCAGTTAATACAACATGCTATATTCTCAACAGAGTTTCTGTTAGAGCCATCACCAACAAAACTCCCTATGAGCTAATCAAAGGGAGAAAACCTAACATCTCTCACCTTATATCTTTTGGTTGTAAATGCTTTGTTCATAATAATGGTAAAAGAAACTTAGGAAAGTTTGATGAAAGAAGTGATGAAGTTGTTTTCTTAGGATATGCCTCAAATAGTAAAGCTTATAGGGCTTATAATAAGAGAACAATGTGTGTTGAGGAATCTGAACATATTATATTTGATGAAACTAAACAATTGATTGATGTACAGGAAAGTGATGATGACTTTGAAATAGGACTTGTTCGCAAGATGGATCAAGATAAAGAGTCAACATCATTACAAAAGCAGCTGGAAGAAAATGAGGCAAATACAGAAGCAAATGAAGATCCTACATTAGAGATTGCAACAGGAACTCCTCAAGTTCCAGAACAGAACGAAGCTGATCAAGAAGTTCCAGAAGAAGTTCAAACTGAAAATCAAGATGAAGTTCCAACGGTTGAACCAGCCACTGATAATGAAAAAAGATTGTATCCAAGTAAAGACTTTACTCCAAAGCCTTGGAAACATCAGAAATCTCATCCAGTTGATGCAATAATGAGTGATATCACAAAAGGAACTCAAACCAGATCTCAGCTTAGGAACTTCTGTGCATTTTATGCGTTCCTATCTTCAATGGAACCTAAGAACCATGTTGAAGCTTTGACTGATGCAGACTGGATTAATGCTATGCAAGCCGAATTTATCGAGTTTGAAAGAAACAAAGTATGGCATCTAGAACCTAGACCTAAGCAAAAGAAGACAATTGGTTTAAAATGGGTGTTTAGGAACAAGCTAGATGAGCATGGTATTATTGTCAGGAACAAATCTAGGCTTGTAGTACAAGGTTTCAATAAACAAGAAGGTATTGACTATGAAGAAACATTTGCTCCTGTAGCCAGGTTAGAAGCTATACGCCTACTTATTGCATTTGCTTCTTATATGGGATTTAGGCTGTACCAAATGGATGTTAATTGTGCATTTTTGAATGGATATCTTGAAGAAGAATTCTATGTGGAACAGCCTCCTGGATTTGAAAATCCAGAATTCCCAAACCATGTTTACAAGCTTGACAAAGCTCTTTATGGGCTGAAGCAAGCTCTTAGAGCATGATATGAAAGACTGTCAAAGTTCTTATTGAAAAATGGTTCTAAACGTGGAAAAATTAATAAAACATTGTTTTTAAAATCAAATGGAACTGACATATTAGTTGTACAAATTTATGTTGATGATATTTTATTCGGTGCAACTAATGAATCTCTGTGTGAGTATTTTGCTGACCTAATGAGTGGAGAATTCGAAATGAGTATGATGGGAGAGTTAAACTTCTTTCTCGGACTGCAAATCAAGCAAACTGAAGAAGGAATCATGATCCATCAACAAAAATATATCAAGGAATTGATCAAGAAATACAAGATGGAAAATGAAAAAACCAATAAGACTACTATGGGTATTGGAACTAGATTGGATGAAGATCCAACTGGAACTTGCATAGACCAAACTATGTATAGAGGCATGATTGGCTCTTTACTCTATTTGACAGCAAGTACACCTGACATATATTTTAGTGTAGGTCTATGTGTTAGGTTTCAAGCAAATCCAAAGGAATCTCACCTCGTAGCAGTAAAGAGAATTCTTCGTTACTTAAAAGGAACTGATGACTTGAGTCTCTTCTATTCTAGAAGTGACTCATTTGAATTAAATAGCTTTACTGATGCTGACTATGCAGGTGACTTGGTTATCAGAAAAAAGTACTTCAGGTATGGTTCAGTTCTTAGGACCTTGTCTGGTTTCTTGGGGTTCCAAGAAGCAAAATACTGTTGCATTGTCCACAACTGAAGCTGAGTATATGGCAGCAGCAGCATGTTGCTCGCAAGTTCTATGGATAAAACAACAGGTTAGAGATTTTGGTATTATTTTTTAATGTGTCCCTATTTAATGTGACAATACCAGTGCTATTTTGTATTTCTAAAGATCCAGTTCAACACTCAAAGGTAAAGCATATCCACATTAGGAATCGCTTTTTAAAAGACAATGTGGAACAAGGGAATATTAATTTAGAATTTTGTCAAACAGAAAGTCAAATTGCTGATATTCTAACCAAACCCTTGAACAGAGAAAGATTTGAGAAATTGAGATTGGAACTTGGGATGATCAAGCTAACTTGATTGCTTCTGAAGTTCCAAGATATGGCTGATTCAAAAATAGTGTAAATAAAGTTTAAAGAGCTTTTGGCGCAACTTTGGTGTGACAAACATAGCTGAAGTGTCACCGTTGTTAATTACTAAAGGTAAGTTCACTAAAATACTTATTTATGTAAGCAATTAATAATATACTGTCCATATGTGTTTTAAATCGTGTTCCAATATGTGTATATTTAGAAAGAAATTATGATTTGTGAAATTAAATGAATTTGGAAAGAAAGTGAATTTTGAAAATACATCCTGCCAAATGATTTTACAAATTAATTGAATGTGTTTCAATTAATGACTGAACAGTAAAACCATTCAATTCCCTTGCACCGCTTCAATAAATATAAAAAGCATCTTTCACCCACCTTTTCACTCCATTGTCAAATCACATTCACCCTCTTCAGTAAAAACTCAAGAACAAAATCACAATCAAACACCATGGTTATTATTGCAGAAATTGTTTCTTCTGAAAATTCCCAAATCACCGAACACACAATTCAAGAAGAAACTTCACCTTTAGCAATGGTGAATTATAAACCTTCTCCAAAATCAACCAAAAGTACCTCTAATTCTCTCAAACCCTCTGAAAACCCGAAACCTTTACCCTCATACCCTAAGGAAGTTGAGAGCAAGAATGTTGAAGAAGAGTACAGTACCTCAAGTGTACTCGATAAATTGCGTCAATGGAAACAGAAAAGAGAGAAAGAAAAGTCACTTGAAAAGGAAATTGAGGAAGTTGATGAGATCGAAAAGGGGGAAAATCTAGGCGAAGGAGAAAATCAAGGCGAAGAGGAAAATCAGGAAGAAGAAGAGAATCTGGGAGAAAGTGAAGCAGATTCCTCTGTAGAGGAAGAGGAAGAAGAGGTTGATGAAGATGATAACCAAGTGGAACGTCTTGCAAGCGCGGAAAGATATGTTACTGGTCATAGACTTGATAGTACAAGGTGTAAGAAGGCTAGGTTTTTAGAATTCTTCGATTTAATCAAATTTCAAGGGTGGGAGTATATGTTATCTACTGCTTCTAATAATGTGCTATATCCTGTGGCTATGGATGAATTTTGTGCAAAATTTCAATTTAAACAAGGGAAGATTTCTAGCTTAGTAAATAAAAAGAAAATTGAGTTTGATGTTGAGAAACTAGGTAAAATTTTGAAAGTACCTACTGTTGGATTTGAATTATATGTGAAGGGGAAGAATACTGTGAAGGTAGGAAATTATCTCAGTGGAGATATAGTTGAATTTTTGGGAGGAAAAAGGGGGAAGAATGTTATGAGCCATAATGATCTTAGCCCTCTTAATAAGTTGTTGTTCAATTTGGTGAGGAAAACCATATTGCCCAGAACTTAGAAGAGAAGTCAAGCATGCTTGATGGACTTGGCTGTCATCTTCTGTCACTCCAAGAAAATAAAAATCAACTTTCCATCCTTAATGTACCAACACCTAGCACACTGTATTCCACGAAAGAACAAAGTGGGAATTATGGTGCATTGTTGTCTACTGTGTTTGAATTTCTAGGTGTGAAGCTAAAAGGAGTGTATGAGGGATTAGAGGAAAAACCAGAGGATGTGATTAATGGGGAAACACTTCAACGTATAAACCTTGAAGTAGTAAATGGAAAGGTCAGAAAAAGTGAAGTAAAGAAAGTAGTGGGAGGAAAAAGAAAAGGGAAGGAAGTTCCAGAAAAAAGCTATGAGGAAGAGTAGGAGGATCTCAGCGGGTAAGGCTCCTCAAACTAGCTTTGAGAAACCACTTGATATAGATGAGGATGAGGACAAAGTCATTGCAGGACAAGTGGCTGAACTGGTAGACAGAGCTGACATTTCAGAAAAGCAGTTGAAGACAACCACAGAGCAGATACAAGATCTTGAGAAGAAGGTCCAAGGTCTTGAGAGTAGTCTCAAACTACAAAAGTTGGAGTTCCAGAAGGACCTTAAGAGTCTTCAAGATAAGCTGGAGGAGTATATGCAGCAGAATGTTGAAGACAACAAGAAGATCCTTGAAATCCTTGAAACTTAAACAAGACCAGCCTCATCCATTCCATTTCGTCTAGCCTACTTCTAGCCTTACTTTTGTTTCTCTATGTTTCAGTCATGAACTTGTCACATTTCAATTTCTGTTTTAGATTTTTTTTTAAATATTTTGGAAAACTAAGCCGGAAGTTTCTTTTGACTTTAATGAAACATTTTGGAACTTGGTGCAACCATGTGTGTGTTATATTGTGAAAGCTTATGTAGAAAAGTTGAACTTATTGGAAGTAAGTTAGCACGCTGCCATCAGTTTCCCACACTCGATGAATTGCTTGTGGGGCT